>NW_026249953.1:600000-854791 GCF_024043155.1 Alternaria arbusti | reverse complement strand
GAGTCCTCTGGGTCTCGCAGCTGCCCGGGAGCGTGAGGCTGCGAAACAAGACGAAGCCGATCAACTCTGACTCTCATCGGAGTGCGATGCGATACTTTGGTTCTTCATCTTCGTCCTATGGTCTTTCTAACGCATACTACAGAGTTACTACAGCTGCGCCGTGAGCGCACAATTAACATCCGATACTATTAACTAGGCTATCTATTATAACATGCATTACTACAATCACGCAACTACATCTTCCTCTGACCACTGCGAAAGGTCCTGGGGAACAGAACCGTATAACGCACTGCTGCGCTTATGATTAGGGCACTCTTTATTCGCCTGGGAAAGGAATAAGGCTTGCTGGTTCGAGGGCGGTGGATTTAGGGATTGTACAGCAGGGCTGCACGCCTCCTCTGCGCCAGCACCCGTATCCTCCTTGCCCTCCTCCTCCTCCTCCTCGCCCTCCTCCTCCTCCTCCTCGGCGCCGGCGCCCGTATCCTCTTCGCCCTCCTCTTCCTCCTCGTCCCCTTCGTCCCTGTCTTCTGCCTCTTCGTCCTCCTCCACTTCCTGACTGTTAGGCAAAGTAACATTGCTGAAGCGGCGCGATGCGACCGCACTCTGGGTGGGCTCGAGATCGGACTGACCTATCTCGCTAACGCGCCTATGCATCGTATAAGGTTCGAGAAGGGAAGCAAGCTCGTCACTTGCCTCTACGTCCGGGTCTAGGTCTTCGGCGAAAATCTCCAGAGCGAGACGATCGGCTGGCGGCAGCATGTTCTCCGCGAGTCCCTCTACTACACCGCTGATACGCGTGGATATAACCTTTACTAGCGGACGGCAGTGCAGAATGAGACGAATCCACAGCGAAAACAACTCATCCGTTAACGTGCGTTTAATATACGTGTTGGGCACACGCGTGGGCGGCAACAGGGCGAAAATGCCACTGCCAAACGCTGCCTCAAGGGAAAGCCATCGCTTGCCGTGTTTTAACGTGCGCTGAAACCACAAAAAGTGAGGATTAGAGCGCTTTGGTTCGCCAGAGGAATCCAACTCTTCGAAGAACTGGGCCTGAATGCGTTGGCGCGCGTGCGTCGTTACGCTGTCTGGGTCGTCGCCGAGGCGAGATTTATAATCAGCGCGCAGGCGCGCTGCTGAGTAACGACGCTCGATAGACGACCTCGCGCCTAACTGCTCGCACTTTTTGAGATGGCGATAGTGGTACCGAGACGAGGAACGACCTTGCCTTTGCGTAAGGCGGCGCACAAGTATCTGCGAGGGGCGCTAAGAAGACGGCGCTGAAACCTGCTTAGCATGTTGCTCGCGCTAATTCTGTAGACTAAGCTGCAACTCTCGCAGTGCGTCCGAATTCCTGACTGTGGTCGCACGACGCACCACCTCGGCCATGACAGCGCTGCCGACCCCTTTGCCCTCTAGTTGCGCGCCAGCGAACTAGAGCTATTAGGCGCGCTCGTTGTTGAATAGATCCTCCTCGCGCGCGTTCCGTTGCGCCTCTTGCGAGTTGTGCTAAAAGTCACGGTATTGAAGTTTGGCCTCTAACTGCCGCTTCTGCTCCGCGCTCCGGGTGTTCGAGGACCTGCCGCTGCGGGCCTGCTTAGAAGGCCGACTACCGTCCGAGTTCTCATCAGAATCCCCTTCTGCACGTGATCGCTTCTTCAGATCCCGGACGCTCTTTAGGAGAGGCTTCTGCCGCGCGACGCGGCAAATCTACTGCAGCGCTGCCCACGGAGTGGGAGCAACAAAGGTAGACCGATCGGGGTTTAGCGGGTCGAGTAGCCAACAGACTTCTTCCTCTCCAAGGTGATCCACGGCGGCAAGCGTCTGCAGTTCTTCGGCCGTCACCGCCAGCTTCTTAAGATCGCATAATGAGAATAAGGTAGCGACGTCAGACATGATAGAAAAGAGATGCCGTAGATCCTACCCAAGGACGGGGTGGGGAGGGAAGAGGAGATAAAGACGACGCGACACAGACGATAGGCATCATGCTCGGCCCTTAGCAGGCTCTAGAGACGACGGTTAAGCAGGGCTGCAACGGACCCTAGACATGGCTGCACCGCTAGCGACCCTCCGTTAGGGGCCGTGGCACGCACGCAGCACGATAGTCAGGTCGACGCCTACGGCAGCCTCACCACCGACGTTGGCAACAATGTAGATGCAGATAGTCCCTACAAAGCAAGACGACGTACGCGGGCAACATTATACACTAGAGGGACAGGCCTCGTAGCAGCACTATAAAAAACCCGGCGCCATTAACCTCTAGACTAGCGCCGAACGCTAAGAAACAGAAGCGGACAGACGCAGAGACACTATACCGACGCGTTGTGACAACGGCGCTCCTCGCGTGGGCAAAAGATCAAAGTTATTAGAACGCGAGGCGAGAGAGTGCAGTGCAACTAGAAGAAGACGACGCATTCCGAGACCTCCTTCTATACGATATGTATATGCACGATAAATGGGAGGACAGAGAGCGAATGGCACTGTTGGAGCGGGACGGTTTGAGACGAGAACACGACGCGTGGGAGGAGTGGAACTAGATTGGGCAGGCCATCTTGGACTAAGAAGAGGACGAGATGTACTGGACGTGTGACGAGGGCGGATCTTCTCCGTGGGGCAGCGAGCTGGGCGACGGTGCCTGGTGAGACCGAGCCACGAACGGTCCACGAGCTAGCAGGCGTTGCAGCCGTCGCGTGCAAGACACGCTAACGCTGCAGGCAAGCGCGATATATGAGTATCCGTGCACGCGCTTAAGACGATGGCGGCATCTAAGGTTCGCGCTACTACAGCAGCGCTAGTAGGAATAAGGCGGGGTGCAACGTCGCTAACGTCATCTACGTTGGGAACGCCGACAAGACAGCGATCCCACAGAGGCATGGGTGGTACACGGGCAGGAGATTGCGGGAAAAAATATACTAAGGTGCGCGTAGAAAGGGTAAGGCTTATAGACAATAAACTTGGCTTACAGGCCTCTACAGTAGCAGTACCGCTGGCAGTGCTACACAAACAGAGAAAATGCGTGTGCAGAACAAGCTACTAGCCTACTAAATGCGCAAAAGACAAAAGAACGTACGAGGGCGGCTATGGTGGATTCGTCTCCCGGAGCCGAGCCCAGCGTAGGGAGCGCGCCCAACACGGTCGGGATATGGCGCAGCAACAGGCTCTCGAAACCTGTTCCCTAGCAGGTGTACTCTGTCGCCGGAGCATCTAAATAACGGCTGCAGCGACAGAGGCCTAGCGTAGGCGTTCCTGCAGCTCGCGGAGCTGTGGGAGGGAGCATATACGCTGGAAGACTCCGCGGCACGACAACGGTCCTAAGCATGTTCTCTAGCAGGTGTACCCTGTCGCCGGAGCATCTAAATGACGGCTGCAGCGACAGAGGCCTAGCGCGGGCGTTCCTGCAGCTCGCGGAGCTGTGGGAGGGAGCCTACACGCTGGAAGACTCCGCGGCACGACAACGGTCCTAAGCATGGTTGCAAGGTTTCGCGACTATTGACCAAGAATAAAGGATAGCGCGAGACGCGTCAGAAAGATGATACTAAAGTAACAATACTAACGCGTGAATACACACACAAAGCCAACGCGTTATACAAGAGAAAAGACACAGTAGTATACATACATACCTTTTGCAACAAAATCTACTTCTAAACTCAAGCAACACGCTTTCTTTCTAACTACCGACTATAGACTATTCTATGTTCAACGCGTCGGGCATGTACGGTACGTAATAACGGGCATCGCGGTGTCTATAGTGCACGTTCTGACAGTGCCTAGGTAACGACGAGTTCTAGACCACGACGATGGACGAGTTGGTGAACCCTGTGTACGCTACTACCGACATGACGGACCTGGACGACAATAGGTGGGAGCTCGTAGCCGGCGGATTTGGCTTCCCCGACGAGCAATACGACTTCTGTCTTGACATGCTAGACGGAGTCCCCCCCCTCGATATCAGCTGCGAAGCGGCGGTGGACGAAGGAGCGTTCCTCCTCTCACGCAGCGAGAGCGGAGACGCGTCTGCGTCCACTGAGGCGCCATTAGTACAGCGCAGCGAGGGCGGAGACGCGTCTGCGTCCACGGACGCACTATTAGAATAGCGCACCCTCGCTTGGTATATTCCCGTGCCGCAAGCTTCGCACAGACTCTTAGTGTGCACGCTATGCGGCCAGGCGGTAGGGTCGACAGGCACGAAAGCACACGTGAGAAGCCACTGGCGCAAAGGTAGACACTCTCCGGAGGCGACCGATACTGAGCTCGAAGCGGTATTCGAGTTCTGGGAAGCCAACCGCGAGAACTTGGGCCGTGGCAAGGATACCTAGATCGCACTACAGACACTACTAGAACCGATTCTGTTTATCGCCGTAGTGAATACGTTTCTATGTCCTGTGGACGACTGCAAGAAGCTCATCCCTGTCTCTAGGGGTAAGACGAAAAAGCCCGAATCTGCCTGGAGAGACTACTTAAGGACCCAGCATAGGATCACCGAGTTTGCGCGCGCCTGCTGTCCGGGCAACGCGACCGCGCTGCAGACGCGCCTCGACAACTAACAGCTAGGTAGCGATGTACTAGCGTGGGGCAAGGCGGTTAGAGCACAGCGGGTATTTGGTCAAGGATGCTATGTCGCTCTAGCTTCCCAACTAGAGGCGAAGCTAGCTCCTCCAACAATCGAGTTGCTGGGAGTCTTCGCCGGGCTAAAGTAGGTCGTTGCAAGACAGGAAAAGCAGGGGCGTCTGCATATCGCTCCACCTAGTCGATATAAGACGAACCTTTAGGCGAAAGCTATTGGCTTCGCCGACACTATGCAGGGGCTCCACCGCATCAACGCAAGACAGGTGCTTGATCGTGCAGATGGGGATGTAGACAAGACCTCTGCAAAGGTGTTTGATATAACAGGGACGCTGCTGCTAAAGTGTTATGCCGCCCTAGGAAAGACAGGGGACTATCGACGGAAGATGTTGGGGCAGGTGGACCCGGGAACGCCCGTCATCAGGCCCGTCGGCCCCTACGAGGCGGACACTACTGTTAAGACAGCTGCGAGGGTGGTCTAGCAGTGTCTATCGTTTTTTACGCGGACACAATAGAGTAGCGAGGTTCGTGCAGAAGTGCTAGCGTACGTAACTAATGCGGAGGTGGATGCTGCATAGACTAACTTGCGCGAACATCTAGAGAGGGGGGTAGAGGTTAACCTAGTCGGCCGGGAACAATTGCCTAATGGCACTGTCCTTACCGCGCTAGAGAGGCTGGTGCTGGCGTTATTCGTGCAACTACTGCGGCAGACTGCCGACGATACTAAGTTGTCTAAGTTGGGCCTAGTAGTGGCGCTGACGGTCCTGGGAATTGTACTCTAGGAGGAGAGATTCAAAACCGCAAACGAGTACAGTTCGATAATGACGCACTTCACTAAGATGGCCTGGTGCGCGGTGAACGCTGTATGTATCGACACGGCCGAGCTACGGGTTCTGGTGGAAGAGGCACTTATGACAAACGTCAACACAACTATGGCCTAGGTTACAGACAGGAAGCGGTACGCACGCGCCGTGCATAAGGCGCACCGACAGCCCGGCAAAATAACATGGCTCGAGAAGGACTAGGCCTTCCTGTACGGGGAGCACCGGCTTGGCCTCCGCCAGCTAGGCCTTATTATCGCAGGTCTGCTAGAAGAGCAGCGGAGTGTTCTGTGCAACGAGTTGCTGCGTGTCGACAGCCTAGATAACGTGCCGACAATCCCTTGGGAGCGCTTAGTGGATGTTGTGCGCGATGGCGCGTTTGAGAGTTGCTGGACGGATCCCGTGAACGACAGGGCGCTGGCGCATGGCAACGGCTGGCTTGAAGACTACATTGCCACCACGTGCGCGGACGAGTTTGCGGACGCCACCAAGTCGCGTATTATAGACAGGGCGGTGGTCAACTACCGTTACAGCATGGAGAAATTTGCGTCCTCCGGTGTCGTGCAGGCGGTCTTGGGAATGACAATGTCGATGCGCGCCACAACCGCAGCCACTATTCGCTGGCGCAACAATAACAATAGCAGCGAGAAGCGGAACTTGGTAGTGCAGCGCGGCCGCTTAACGTTGGTGGGAGGGTATACAAAGACCTCCTAGGCCAGGCACGAGGCCCCTATGCATGTTCTCCCGGACGAGGTGGCACAGCTATAGGGTTTGTACGTATAGCTTGTATTGCCGTTTTGGAAACTGTTGCAGGCATCGTCTCCGCTCTAACATAAGGAGCAAGACCAAGGCTTTCTCTTCCAACTACCGGGAGGGAAGCGAATAGACGTGGCAAAGTGGGCATCGCCGGCGGTGTGCCAAGCTACCGCGACCGTTCTTGGCAGGGGATTAACATTGCAGCCTGCGAGGCAGTTAGTTACCTAGTTGGTATTACGCTATATACTAGCTGATATAGTAAACGTGAGAGGTCTCGCGCAAGACGCGGACGGGCTCTAGGGAGGGGCGGAGGCGGTTCTAAGGAGGAGACGAGGAGGTGCCGCTAGGGGTTGGAGGCGCCACAGCGATAGCGGAGGCGACACCAGCAGCGACGACAGCGACGATGAGGGGCACCTGTTTGAGAAGGACAGCGACAACGTCGATGAGCACGATCTAGTGCAGGCCGCCAGCGCAGGCGGAAGGATAGACGCCGCCGCTGGCGAAGAACAGTTTCAGGAATTTCGCTAAGAGGTACGGAGACGCCAACGCTTGGCGGAACAGACCGGCTATTCCTTGCAGATGGAGCTCACTAACTACAACGGCGACGAAACAATCCATCCCAACCTTGACGAATTGGCGATGCAGCAGTGGATGGCAGTGGGCGAGTTTTGGCACAAGCTTCTGAAATTCCCTTCCGCCCTAGAACGCTACAACAATGCTGTAGCACACCGTTAGGGTCGCAAGAGGCCACAAGAGTCAGGCGGACATGTTCGTCAGGTGAAGCAGAAAGTCGAGGCCGACGACGTGAGCCAAAACAACGACGGCAGCGACGACGGCGGGGACGAGACACCATTGGTGACAGAGCAGCAGGCGCGGCGTTAGCTGCGCACCATGGTGCAGGACGACAAAGCCGTCTTCCGAGAGCGGCAATAGGCAACGCTAGATGCCCTGTTCAACGGCCGGGGCGAGTGCTTACTAGTGGTGGAGCCGACCGGAGGCGGAAAGACGGTGCTGTCGCTCCTCCCGACGCTGCGCCCCGGAGCGCACCTGACTATAATTGTCACGCTATTTATTGCGCTTCGAGTCGACGTTAAACGTTAATACGCAGAAGCGCAGATCCTATGTCTTGTGTGGAGACCGACTAGTGTCGCCAGGCCGGGCATGTTCCCTGACACGGGGGTAGTGGTTGTGATGGTAGAACACCTAAACACTGAGAATTTCAGAGCGGGGCTACGGTTGCTTCAAGCGCAGGACTGCTTAGAGCGGGTCGTGATTAACGAGGCCCACCTCGTCCTGACAGCAAGGTACTGGAGAAGTGCGGTTACGCATATGTCTATCCTGACCACAATAGGCGCGTATTTGCTGTTCCTCACCGCGACGCTCCCTCTATCGCGAGAGGCGGAGCTGTTTAACGCGATGAACCTAAGCACATAGTGCACACGCACGTTGCGAGTGTCTGTTAGACGACCTAACGCGGCGTACTTGGTGAGGAACGCGCTGGAGGAGATCGAGGGTAGAGCGGGCTTGTGCGGCCTACGCCGGGCAGCCGATTTTGTGGAGGTGTATCGTTTACGCGCGGGACGCAACCAGGCTGGCAGGGTGCGCAAGATAATCGTTTTCCTGGACCATAGGAGAATCCTTGATGAGAGGGGCAGTGCCTCTCTACATTATTTTGTGTACTACTCCAAGGTCGACTCGGGCGAAAAAGAGGACGTTCTCAACGGCTTTCGTGAGACGGAGGGCGCGGTCTTGTAGGCGACAACTGCGGCGGAGCACTCGCTGGATGTAAGCGACGTGGACGACGTTATTTACGTTACCTAGCCAGAGTCGCTCGAACTGTTTATACAAGGGGCAGGTCGTGCAGGTCGCGACGGGCGAGACGCAGAAGTGATTGTGCTCTTAGGCGTGCAGTACACCCTACCCTCGAAGGCGCCAGCGGAGGTGCAGACCCGCAACCGTGAGGTAATGCAGACCTTCACGCAGCTGGAAGTGCCGTAGACGGAGGCAAAATGCCGGCGCAAGGCAATCGCCGCGTACATAGATGGGGATGACACGCGCGAGGGATGCGTTGAAGGGGAAGAGCGGCGATGTGATGTGTGTGTGTGGCACGCACTGGCTGGTACTGGCGTGGTGCCGGGCGCGGAAGGAGCAGGACATAAGGAGGAGAGCGACGACGAGGATGTGCTAGAGGGAGGCATAGGAGAGGCTCTGGGGCAGAGGTTGCACGCGCACTAGAGTGATGCGACAGCTGAACCGGACGCGACGCCTATGGCGCGCGGTAGCGCCCGAGCGCACAGGGCGTCCCCGTCGCCGCCGCCGCCGCCGCCGCTACGCGAGGACCCTGGCAAGTCACGTGTCGGACAGGAGACGTCGCCGCAGCGCAGTACTAACCACGCTGCCGGGTCTTCACCCGCACAAAGGCGAGCACTGCTAGTAACGCCTTGCAGGACCCAGGCTCAACGGTCCCTGCCTACGCTAGTGTCAGCTACCCCGCGTAGAAGAGACAAGGAGTACATGTTTAGTAATGAAGGCGCATCTAGAACACCACCACCTTTATATAGAAGTCCGGCAGCCGTAGTGCCCCTAAGGGCAACAGACGATAACCGCAACAGAGCCAGGACAAATTAGCAATAGATAGCAGTATGGAATAGCGTCGAGACGCCGTGTAGCTCTAACTAAGTGAAATCTATGCTAGAGTTCTGGTTAACGCATTGCGCAGTGTGCGCGCTCGAGGAGAGACGCGAATTCTATTACACTAAAGCAGAGTGTTAGGGCTCCGACCTGACTGTTGAACTTAGTACGGCATTAATGCATTGGTCGAGGAGGGCGTTAGAGGGCGGCTGGAAGATGCAGAACTACACCGGCTGTTTTTAATGCAAGGTCCTCTAACCTCACTGTCTAGGATATGGCAAGTGCTGCATTGTATGGCAGCATGTTATTGTGGACGCATGGGCGGCCTGTACTATAAGCGACGACGTACGAGGCTGGCTGCTGCACGGCATGGGTGATTTAGATAGTCTGACATTATCGACGGCTAAAGCCCTCTTGGGAAGGGCGAGACGCATACTTAGTCTAGATGGCCATTATAGCAAAGGTTCTGATCTGGTTGTGCGGTTAGTGGACGCTACAGAACAGTTCTTTACTAAGAAGAATAAGGATAGGGCGCACGATCTCTTGCAAGAAGTGGCGATATTGCATACGTGAGCTTCGCAGGGCCGCACGGTTGAAGGACTGGTTGAGAGATAGTTTTGCAAGGGGGAGAACGTCGATGCGCGTTGTATATATTGCTGTTGACTAATGAAGTGGGTTGCGAATAGTAGTTGCTTTATCTAAAATAATGCAGACCTGCTTGCTGTATAACTACGCTTGCTTCTTGTCTTAGATGTATTTCGCGATGATGGGGTGCGTCGGTACAACTGACGCTAAACTAGGATAGGTAACTTCAGGAACGCAGGAAACACAAGGAAATGAGTATTGTCCGCAGTGAAAGTCGCATCACTTCGCCTATCTTGCGACTAAGGCCTGTTAAACGAACATCTGGGAGACTCGCGCTTTTGCAGATTCCTCCACTTCTGTATAATCTAGATCCGGCTTTAGGTGTTGCCTATCTCACGGCGCTAATTAGATTTACGCCAAATACCTCGAACTCCACTAGCGCATAAAGGCCTTCCGCAAAGCTTTCTAGAAGGAACATAAGAAGCTAACCTCTCCCCTTAAAGGTCCTATTAGTAATACCCGGCGCGCTATCTGCACTCGACTTAGCTAGATTACAGTAGAGCGCAAGGACAGTGTCGCCGCTATTAAGCGCCTCCGAACCGAATGCTTCGACATCGCCCTCACAACACCCGGACCTATAGTCGACATCCGAAAATACATTGTCTCCCACCAGATTCCCCAGCTAGCCAACAAGAACGAAGCAACAGTTACTAGCTAGAGACGTGACTGTTGCTGCAGATAACACGGATAAAGATCGAGAGGCTAACGGCGTATAACTCTCTTGTAATCGCTAATCGCATAGTAAAAAGCGGCGTTCGAACGAAGAACCTCTATCAGAACTCTTTCTTCTCCTCGAAGGTTTTATGTCTAAAGGCAGCGGTAGATTCCTAGATAGGTTAGTACGATGCCGAAATCTATTACTAAGATGCCGCTTACTTCTCCCTCTCTTTAAGGTAGTCCTAGATCTGCTCTAAACATCGCACTAGGTCCTTTATCGAGTGCCAGCTAAGCGGCGGCTTAGTAGTCAACGTGATAGGATGCCACTCGTCAAGACCCGCTAGATCCTAAGAGGCTAGCCTTAATGCATTAGGCTTACGTGAGAACCCTGTAATAGGGAACGATAATAACGACCACGTTAACGATAAGGGAGGCGGTTGCATTTAAAGGTGTTTAAGACGATAAAGCGACAGCTTAATACTGTCGCTGTTATATTCGAAGCTAGTTAGGACAATAACGCGACGGCTCGGTCCCGTCGCTGTTGAATTCGAAGCCAGTTGAGACGGCGACGCGACAGCTCAATCCCGTCGCTGTTGAATTCGAAGCTAGTTAAGACGGCGACGCGACAGCTCAATCCCGTCGCTGTTGAATTCGAAGCTAGTTGAGACGGCGACGCGACAGCTCAATCCCGTCGCTGTTGAATTCGAAGCTAGTTAAGACGGCGACGCGACAGCTTAATCCCGTCGCTGTTGAATTCGAAGCTAGTTGAGACGGCGACGCGACAGCTCAATCCCGTCGCTGTTGAATTCGAAGCTAGTTGAGACGGCGACGCGACCGCTTGATCCTGTCGCGGTTGTCGTTAAAGCCGGAGCCTGTGCGGTTGTCTCTTAGCTTTTGTTCTTCGTGACGCGTTGCTTTCCTTAGGCTTTCGACGAGAGTGCTGGTTAAGCTTAGGCTCTCGGACTCTTTGCTATGCCAGCAGGTATTCTTACTTCAACGCTTCCTCCTCGACAGCGTGGGATTAACACGCTTAGTGCTATCACCCCTAGCTTTAAAGAGAGAAGTGATAGTTTTAGGCCGTCTTCTTTATCGTCCGAGGCTATAACATCTAGGAGGTAGTCCTGGCTGTTGTCCTAGAGTTTGTGCACCTAACTGTAGTCTTCTGCAAAGGGCGAGTACCGCATCGCGCCTTTAGAGGATAGTTTCCCTAAGCGTAGAGGACGTAGAGAAAAGAGAGAAGGCAAGAGATCCTCATCAAGGCGCGCCATACAGATAATAAAAGAGAAAGCGGGACAATAGCCTAATCCTATTAATTCTGTCTTCGAAAGAGTAAGTGCCCTTCTAGTATCTGCTTAGAGGCTTAGCTCCGGCAGTAAGTTGTTCTCGCTATGCTGGGGGCATTAGAGGAAGCCGAGGGTAGTAGCACCTAGACGCCGGTGAAGACGACAGCGCAATCCCATCACTTCTATCTTGAAAGCCAAGGGTAATAACACTAAGCTCGCCCCACAAAGACAAGAGAGCGCCCTCTTACCCGGCTCATCTATCCTCTCCCCCTCTTCCTTATTAAGGTAGTCGAAAGTCAATTCCTCGCTCTTTAGAATAAGCCTCCGTGCAAAGAACGCGATGTCATAATCTCTCAGGTCGTGCTTGTTGTAGGAGACAGTGTACTGCCTACAGTTAGGATTACATAAGTAGTTAATGAACTTTGTCGGTCTACCCATAAACTCGCCGTCCGCAACGTAGAGGTCTTCTTCTTTAAGGCCTTCTAACTTAGCGAACTTGTCGAGCGAATACAGATAGAATGCTTTTGCTTTTAAAGACGAGGTTTCGCGACGCGTAGCTTCGGCATCTGTTATAACTTCACCGCGGTAGGTATTAATAAACTAGCCCTCGTGCAGATCTTGTTTGCACCAGAAACCCTAGCTAGCGAGGGTGATAGCGCCCACACTAATAAAGACATTAGCTAACGTCGTCGAGCATGTCGTCGGCATCTTTAAGCCTAGCAGGTTCAGCGTCACTCTTCTTAAGATAATAACAAGCCTCTAAAGAATAGGTTCACGAGCGAGTCAATAGTTAGGAACTAAGACAGAGTAGGTACAGAAACTGTCTAAGCTATAAAGGTACTAACATTAGATAAGGAAGAGGATGTCTCTTAAGAAGGAGAACCTGCTCAGAAGGAGAGAGATTATCTGCGCGTTAGTAAATCAACGTGCTACTTGTGCTATTACGCCGACTGTACACAGTTTAGCGTCTTGATACAAGTGTTACATAACTGTCACGGAAGACTAATTAACTAAGCGCTGTTCCTAGAAGATAACCGCACAGTATACAAGCTAAGCGTAGCCAACAGCTTTAGCAGCAGGAAAGAAGTTAAGAAGCTCTACAAGAGTTAGGAAACCTAGAACACAAGAGAGCTCGCTAATAAAATTGCATTCCTAAAATACGTAAGAGGTAGCGAGAAGGGTCGCAGGACAACGAAGAAGAAGAGAACCTAATTTCGATAGAAGGTAGAAAGAGCTTGCGAAGGACATCGCGTTCCTAAAATACGTGAGAGGTAGCGAGAAGGGTCGCAGGACAACGAAGAAGAAGAGAACCTAAGGTTCGATCTCCGCTCTCATCTTGTGGTAAGTCCTTCTATACCCTAGTCGTTTCTAGAGCCTTTTTGTCTTCGCTATCGCTGATTACATAAACACAGATTAGCTACCGCTCTTCTTCTATAACTTTAGGTTTTCCCTTTACAGCTCTTGTAGCTTCTTCTAACTACGCACTACATTTATATCTAGATATTAGTTCAGACAAAGGCGTAAAGCGCGTTAAGTACTAAAGTTTATTTTGTCTTTCCTGCATCAATTCGGCGTGTGCGTAGTGCGTTAGCTTATTCCAGCAGTTAGTAACCCCTCTAGCCTACCCGTTACATGTTTCTTCCTCTCTCTCGCTATTCTTTATTAAACCCCTACTTCTAGCTAGTAGCGTATGCCCTAAATAGAGACCTGCCTCTGCAAGTATCTAGCCTAGTGTACAAATAATAAAAAGTGCTTAAAGGGACTGGGCAACTTAGAATACTAAAGAGGATTTGTTTAGTCTCGTGGGGATTAATTGTATACTAGATGTCATGCGCATTGTGCGTTCTAGATTCTTGTTCTTTTAAAACTTCTTCTTCTGCAGGTGCATTTAGATCGAAGCCGGATTCTGCGCGGTAGGGTATTGGCTTTCCTTCTTTAGAAGCCTGTTGCTTTCTAGAGGTCTTGGATGAGGATGTTAATTAAGCTCCACCTCGTGCACTCTTTGAAATTCTTGCAGGTATCCTAACTTTAACGCTTAATCCCTAACAACGTAGGATTAACACGATTAGTGCTATTACCTCTAGCTTTGAAGAGAGAAGTGATAGTATTAGGCTGTCTTTTTTATCGTCCGAGGCTGTAATATCTAGGAGGTAGTCACGGCTGTTATCCTAAGGTTCGTGCATCTAACCGCGGTTAATAGAAGCTAGAAAGAGCTTGCGAATAATATCGCGTTCCTAAAATACGTAAGAGGTAGCAAGAAGAGTCGCAGGATAATAAAGAAGAAGAGAAACTAAGGTTAAAATTACAGATATTAAAAGAGTTTCTTCTTTCTGCACAATTGCGTCTCGAATACTACTACTCTTTCTCTCTTAGAAGGTCCCGGAAAGCAAAGGGAAAGTAATGCCTTTCTTAATCTCTCCTCTTATCTTGTAGTAAGTTGTGCTATGCTATATTCAATTCTACAGCTTTTTTGTCTTCGCTACCGCTAACTACACAGACTATCACTTCCTCTCCCCCGTTATCGCTTAGCAAGCCGCCGTTTCTAGCTAGTAGCGTGTGTCCTCGAGAAGGACCTACCGTAGACTAGCATGCTATTTAAACTGTCACGCTAACGCTACATAGTTCAGCGTTTCTACAAAAGTATTTTATAACTATTACAGAAGATAAACACAATGCGACCGACGTTTAGGCACGCTTTAAAGATCTAACATGTCCGATAATAATAACACCGCCGACGCTAATAGCTCTTCTCTAGAGGTAACGTACTAGGTCCTTAACAGGTGCTAGCTAAGCAGTAGTTTAGCCTAGCGTACAAAATACTGCTTAACGCTAAGCAGAAATAGTCGCTAGCCGCTATACCGCCGGGCATACCTCTCTAACCCCTGTATAACAGCTTCTTACTAAAAAGCGACCCCGCAGTTCGCTGCAGAACTCAAAGGCACAGACTCTGCCGCAATATCGTAGCTCTAGGAGCAGAAATAATAAGTGCGACTAAGTAGCGACCACATAGGTTAAGAGGTAGCAGGGGTATAATAGTAGATTAGTACGGGTGTAGCACCCGCGTGCTGTTAGCGCACGTAGAGCGCCTGCACGCCGCGGCCTATACGCAGCAAGGGGAGCACTTTAGCGTACAGCGCACGGCATCATTAAAGCTAACCCGCAGCGTGCTGCGGCGTGTACGCAGCAAGAGACGCGCAGTAACGTGCCGCGCATAGCAGGATAAACAGCTAATCTGCATGCTGTGTTAAACAACTGCGCTAGCATTAAAAATAAGAATGCACGCTGTTATAAATAGAGTAATCGTTAGTCTTCAAGTTGTGTCTACTAACTGCTATTAAGAACATGCCTAGAGCAAGCGCCTCCCCACTAAAGACTCTAGACAAGACGCGGCACGTAGTTTGCATCGATCTTACTTAAGATAACAAACCTCTACAACGTCGTCATGCACTCTTAACGCCACTAAGCCTACTAGCGCATAAGCTAACCTGCGCCGGCCTAAACAAACGCCCCCGCGAAGAGGATACCTTCCCTCTTCCGCGTCCACAACAACAGCGCCAGAGCCTTACGCTAAGGTACCCTAAGAGATATTTCCCTACGCCTAAATCGTTCTCCTCGCTAGGCGTGTACAACGTTCGGTTGTTAGACAACCCTTAACACAACGATGTTACATTAGAGGAGCTCCTTAACATTAAGACTACAGACGAAGTAGTCTTATACTCCTATGCGTAGTATCTAAGATAGTTAATAGAAACAATGCGACTTAACTCTATTAAGTCTACGTAGATTATAGATTCTAGAAGCGTTAAGGGCTAGACCGCGAGCTAAGAACTAAACGGAAAGCCTCGCAAGAGCGGGAACTAAACAATCTATTACCCACCTAACCTGCAGTTGTACAGCGCGTGTTACGCAAAGTTCTTTCTTTCTTTTAGGAAGAATAGAACGTTGCAAGTTGTTATAGCTTTAGCAAATCTAACTCCTAATAAATAGGGTCATAAGGGTTACGCGGATAATAGAGAGAAGGCGTCTACTTTAATAGACAACGTCGCCTTTGTAGTAGACCTTCCCTTGCGGACTACGACAGTAGTAATACTAACTCGGCCTAACTTTTAAACCGAGTTTTAGGATTTTCTGCAATGCCTTTAGGTTTAGCTGTCGTTGCTAGCAGCAATTAATCGATACAACTTCAGCGCATGCGCGCACCTTAGTTTTGTATACACAGAGTATGTTGCACTACTATAAGTATTAGTTCTAGCTAATAATAATCAAGAGGTCTAAGAGCAGCTCTGTCTAGGTTTGAATCGCTAAGGCGCGCTATAGCGAGTCTTAGACTTACGCTAGCAAAACAGTATACACACCTTATTCTATATATGTGTTACAGCACTTTAATAATTAGCCGCATTAGCGATATATTTGCTAAGCAGCTGTTTGGCGCGATTCGTAACCGCGAGCTAGAACAAGTAGTTATTCAGAACGCGCTAAGGGGATTGCGTATTTATTACCCTTCCCGCTTATCAGCACTCGCTACCCTAAACTGCGATCTACGCCATATGTTCCACTTAAAGAAACTAGCAGAGGGTTAAAGAATGCACTTAATTCTAGATTAATGCTTAGTAGATATAAGAAAGAGGAGGTAGCTCACGCACGCGAAGACGATATAGATCTAGTAGTAGAATAACAGCTCTAGCGTAAAGGATATAGTTCCGCGCTACTAGTTAATCTTTGTAGGTACGCAGAATATGTCATTCTTAGCGTAGAGCAAAGAGAGCTACGAGTGCGGAGTGCTGTTCCTAGTAGCTAGGTATCTATAGGATAAAGGTATTCACGCTAATGTTAGCATAGGTAGGTTATCTTATAATATAGACGACGCGTGGTTTAATAGATAGACTAAGAAGAAAATTAATTAGACTTAAGGCAAGACCTGTGTACCTTGCGGTAGGACGTAAAAAGCTGTAGCTCCAGGAGCTATAATAGGGTAATAGGGTGTCCTAGTGTTGCACGCAACGTCGCCTTGCACGCAACGGAGTTAACTCTAATAGAAGGTATCTATAAGATAAAGGTATTTACGCTAATATTAGTATAGGTAGGTTATCTTATAATATAGATAACGCGTAGTTTAATAGATAGACTAAGAAGAAAATTAATTAGACTTAAGGCAAGACTTATATACCTTGCAGTAGAACATAAAAAGCTATAGCTCTAGAAGCTATAATAGAGTAATAGAGTGTTCTAGTGTTGCACGTAACGTCGCCTTACACGCAACGGAGTTAACTCTAATAGAAGGTACTATAGAGTAGAGGTAGTTTTAGTAGAGTCTTAGCACAGATAGACCGCGAAGTATGCACCTACGTTACACCTAGTAATATTATACCTAGGCCTACTAATATTATACTATAAGTTACTAATATCGCACTCTAATATTACTGCGTACGTACTAGAATTTGTATAATAATAGTCTATTATTCTCTATTCTAATAAAGTTAGAAAAAAACTTAGAATAGTTATAACTTTTTTTTAAACCTAACTCTAAAGTCTATACTATAGTAGACCTTAGTTGTAATTACCTGCGAAGCAATGCGATCGCGAAACAGCCTTTGCGCATTGCGAAAAAAGATGCCTACACGCTCGGAATCGTCTACGAACCGCGACGTCTTAATACCTACTAGCGAAGGCGCATACGTGAAGACCGGCGCGTACGGGTAATCCGTCCCAAACAACAGATTCGACGCCGGTATGTCGTACGCAAGTAGGCCACCAACTTGGTGGAAGTACGTCGGGCCCGCGGAATCCCAGAAGAAGCGTGTCTGCAAAGCCTCGAGGGTGCGGTCGTAGATCGCGGGAAACGACTTCAACAGGCGGTCTGCGACAGACGGGAATGCGCCGCCGACGTGTGGGATGATGTAGTTGATGTCTGTGAAGTTGAGAATGGTTTGCGTGACGGCGAGGTCTTGGAGAACGCGCGCGGTTTCGAAGTAGAACTCGATGTTGCCTGTTGGGTACGTCGTTGGGTTTGCTTCGATGGGTGAGCCGTTGATGCGCAGGTAGGGCGTCGTGGGGTGAACGTAGATGATCTGGTCGGTCCCTCGCGCATTCATGGCTTGGAAGAAGGGCGTGAAGGCAGAGTCGCCAAGGTATCGACCTTCGAAATTGGAGTAGAGCGCGATACCTGCGGCTTCAAGCGTGTCGAGAGCGTACATGGCTTCAGCGATTGCATCCTGGGTATATGGGAGCGGTACAACGGCGTAGAACGAGAAGTGGTTGGGGTAGACTCGCGCATACGCTGCGGACTGCTCATTAATCAGCCGAGCAAGCGCGATGGTCGCTTCTCGGTTCCTGGGATACACGTTTGCGCCCGGCGAAGAGAACGCCACGACTGCGTGCGATATGTCCTGGCTCAACATGAAGTTGAGATGCCCGCTGACGTTCCAAAATGGTGTCGGGTTCCCGCCGACCGTTGGAACAATTGCGCGATACCAATCGGGAACGCAATGCGCTATGAAACTCTATCAGGCCGGTCACCACATGATAGAGAAGGATAGACGTACCATGAACATCGATGATGGTGGTGGCATTTGAGCTATTGCGCTGTGGCAGTTCTTGCGCCTGACTATCGAGGTATGTTGACGCGATGCTGTCAAGAGCGGAGCTGAGGTTGAAGCCAGGTATTGCCTCGAGGTTGATGGAGTCTGGACGCGAAAGGTCAGTTGCATTGCGACGTCGTCTGCAGGTGCGTTGCGAATACCAGCGGTGGCGCGTTCCTGGATGGACTGAATGATCTCGTCACGAGTTGGCCATCCGTGAACAGAGGCGCAGAAGGCAGTCGTCCACGTCAAGGCGACGAGAAATCTCGTGTACGTCTTCATCCTGGCGTAGAAAGAGACGAAGGTGTCGCTGCGAGAGCGGGCATGCGCCTACTTATGTAATGCGCATCGCTATAGGGTACGCCGGCAGTACATCGAAAGAGGAAAGTCTTTGAAAGCCTCATATGGTCCTTCATTCATCGGTGACACCGCGCAAGCGATGCGTAAGCAACGCCACTGCATGTCAGCACGGGAGCGTGTAAACAGGCAGCTGAGGCCAGACTAGACCCGAAAGGCTGGACCTTGAGATCTATCAACCGATGTACTGCTGTGCGACTGAAAAGCTCACTGGCACGAAGTTTAGATGCGCTTTTCAATCGAGAGACCTCGCATAAGGACATGGCTTCCGAAGCATCTTGAAAGCGCGCAACAACAGGAGCGAGCGATAGACGCTTCACATTAGTTCTCATTCACCCCGGTCGCCATAGCACGACGAAGCCGTGCGCAGCGCATTGCAGATTGTGATGCGGGATCTGGTAACACATGCGTCGAGTTCAGCTTCGCAACCGCTTCCATGTGCCCTGATTGTGCTCGACGAAGCATTTGCGACGAGTACGACCCCAGGGTGCAGACCCATCTATGCCTCTCGCTTCGCCCGTATGTCTTTTGAACTGTTGCGCGCCTATTCGATATGTAGCTCTTATCGGGTTACCGGGTTAGTCACGAATGTGCGGCGTTTGGCGGATTGTGCTCACACCATGCCCTGGTGCAGTGTCCGATGCCGAGGAATGAGGATGAGACCATGCATCGGTGGCTGGCTCGGATGCGCGAAGGCGTGTGGTGCGACGGGCGCCTTTTCGAATTTTGGGGTCGAGATTGGGCGCTGGTGGCTGATTGGACGGGCGCATCCGCCTTTGCGAGAGCGTCGCGAAGTCAGTGCACGTCCCACCCCCACATCCCGACTGCTCTACCGATTGCGACATATCTTCCTTCACTCATGGACGGCACAGCAACTATACCGCACTGTTGTGCGCATAGGAGTGCCATTACCGCTGCTGCTAATGGTAAACACGTTGCTGATGTAGAGGATAGCCTGGGTGTGTCGCACTGTGGTAAGCACTGGGCATAACGCATTGGACCTGTGGTGCGCTCTCTGGCGATATCTGACAGCACTTCAGCGCATGTAAGAAACCGGGGTTCTACACTATCCGCTAGTTGACGAGGCTTTCGCTATCTTGCATCGATATCGAGAATCACTGCGCTTTCCTCACGACCATGGTAAGAAGATGCAGAACACATCAGAACCACCATAGCAAGATCTTCATACGAGGTAGAAGCGACTATAGTGCGCCTTTCGTTCTACTCTGCGAGCACCTTCCCATCCTTGTTCACGATCCTCACCCCATCCAACCTCCCATCAATCTCCACCTCCCCCACTACACCATTCTCAACCCACCCAAAGTCTACAACCCCACCGCCTCTTAACCGCAACCCCTTCACACTCCCCCCACCCCAACTCTTCGGTATCGCAGGCCCCAAAACCACAGTCCTCTCCCTCACATCCCCCGCAGCAAGCGGCATATCCGCAACAAGCATACTCAACACCGCGCCTCCAAACCCAAAGTTCGCATCAATCTGAAACGGCACCCTATCCCCATCATACATACTTAACCCATTCCCCGCAAAGTTCTGCTCAATCGCATATCTGAGCTCGTAGTACGCTTCGTCCGTTTCGTTGAGGCGAGCCCAGCAAGCGGAACGCCAGACTTTCGCCCATCCCGCATTCGCCTGGTTGAGGGCCTCACCGTTGCCGTTACCACGACTGTACAGTTTCTGACGAACGGCGTCCTGGACTGCGGTGTCGGTGTAGCCGTCGAGGAAGGAGGAGATTGAGTAGCCGGGGTGCCAGCCGACCAGTTCGGAAAGGTGGCGGTGGGTGTCGTTGATGAATTCTAGGCCGTAGGGTTCCTCGGGTAGCTTCCACTCTTTGATCTGGCCCCAGGAACCGATCGCGAAACCTTTGTCAAGCCGTTGGAGGGAGTCGGTGATGTTGGTGACGAACGCGCTGTCGGTCTCGTTGACGGTGCGGGCAGTGGAAAGTATGGCGTCGAAGACTTGGTGGATGAGTTGCTGGTAGTGCGCGCATCCGAATGTTGTAGGGCCATGCTCAGGGCTGTTGCATGGGTTCACGACCAGCGAGCCGTCATTGTTGAACCGATCTTCTTGCAGCTGACTGAGCCAGAATTCGGCAACACCTTTCATTAGCGGGTAGCCCTGATCACGCAACCAGGCTTCGTCGCGCGAGTAGTCCCAATGGTCGAAGACATGCTGCATCATCCAAGCTGCAGAAAGCGGATAATTCGCCCACTCCGCTCCGCTCTTCATGCCCGTGTGGCCGAAGATGTTCATCTCGTTGTGAACCACCCAACCAGGTGCGCCATATAGCAGCTCGGCGGTCTCGCTGCCGCGTGGGACCCAGTTGTTCGACATGTAATCCCATAGTGGTGATTGGAGATCAGTCAAACCCGTCTGGTCGGCGGTCCAGTGGTTCATTTGGATGTTGATGTTGGAATGATAGTCTGCCGACCAAGCGGGTTCGAGGCTTTCGGCCCATCGTCCTTGAAGGTTCGGGGGAAGAGAACCCGGTCGCGAGCTGGCGATGAAGAGATATCGTGAATAGTCGAAGAGAAGGCTTTCGAGGTATGGGTCGCCGGCTGTGATGTTGGCGTTGTAACGTGCGACGAGCTCGGATGTGGGTACTTGAGATGAGTTGGAAGGATCGGGAAGAGATAGCGTGAAGCGGTCAGTGAGAGAAGTGAGGTCCTCCATGTGACGCCCTTGTAGATCCGACAAAGGTCTGGCGGCGGCGGCGAGAGTCGTGGACTCAACGACCGGGCCTGGATCTTCGCCACGGAAGGAGTAATCGTACTCCGCTGTTCCCTTCCTTGCGTCGTAGTTCGTTTCAGCGCCGACTACTATCGTGACGCTGTTCGTACCGTTGCGCGGGGAGACCATCAAAGACTTGGCTTCACCATCACATACAACTTCGATGCCGGTGTCGTATGCAACTCGTGCCATCACGTCGTATCGCATACCTTCAGGTGGGCCAAGCTGCGTCAGGGCGCTCATTCTGAGATGTCCTGGACTCGTCGCATTACCGCCGGCGCATGTAATATTGCGCAACTCCGGCTCAATGAGTGCATTGTCCAGTCTCACATCCAGCGCTGGCAGCCCACCTGACGAGCGAACCGAATAGACGCAGACTTGATCTGGAAACGAGCAAAACGCTTCCGTCTCGATAAGGCTGCCGTCTACGCTGAATGCCGTAGTGTGGACGCCATTGCTCAGGTTTAATGTCCGCATATAGTCGGTAACATCGGCACCTGCTAATGACGGGATGGTCACACTCAAGTTTCCTAGCACTTGGTACGAGCCATACGAAGCGTCTAAGCCCAGCAGTTCCGTCACGTTTCCCGTTCCATTGGTGAAGATCCAGTCGCGGATGCCCGGTAATGCTGCTGCTTTGGAAGAGGTCGGGTTACCACCCGTGTAGTTCTTTTTGATGAGTTAGTGTCGGTTGAAGGTCAATTGCCAGCACAGAGTCAGCGGAGCTTACAGATGCATTGAAGGGACCTCCGGACCACAATGTATCCAAGTTCAGGGTGAGTATCTCAGCACCGGGAGGGCCCATCGGCATGGCACCAAGACGTCCATTGCCGAGAGGATATGTGGTGCGGATGATGTCGCTACCATTCGCAGGGACTGTCGACCACAGTGATTTCGCATTTGACAAGTCAACCAACCCACAGGTCGCTAGAAGCGAACCAATCTGGGATAACCGCATTATCGGTATTGACGAATTGATTCGAAGCGGCCTTTATCATGATCGCAACACGGCGCCGCTGTGGTCTTATTGTATGTTGGCGATCCATGTGACGTTGTGCAGCGGGCTTGGATCTTTTCCGGGGTTAGTTGCGGGGAAGTACAGTATGTACGGATGGCGATCGCTATAAAGATCCTCCGTGAACGACTTTCTTGGAGTTGTTCTTCCGGTGGCATATTTGGGACATCCAGAACTAGCAACTCTCGCGCAAAGTAGGCCGAGCACTCAAGGATCGCGCATCGCTGATAGGTTGACTACTTCGGGATCTAAGTCCGCCACAGACACAACCGAGAGACATGATGGACGAGGCTGGTGGGGGTATCAATACGTTGTCAGCACATTCTGCACCTTCGATATCTATATGCTAGAGGTTGATACAAGCAGGAAAGGTCAATATGTCTAGTTTCTTGTCCTCTTCGCCGAGCGTTTTTGCGGTAAAAGGACGTGAGCTATGGTGGATGTCGTTACGAATGGACCCGAAGCTGATTGGATGACGTGTCGCTGACGGCCACAGTGAGTATGACCTGAATCGCGGCAACTTTTCGATGCATTCGAACCCGCGCGACAAGCGACATGAAAGCGCCGTGTTGTGGTGGTAGAGCGACTTGGGTGTTGACTGGGAATAGGTGGCGGCGGGTGATGATGTCTTCGTCAGGGCGCCAGCCAATCGGCGTTTGGATTGGCCGGGACCGCGCTAACATTCGCGGACCCTCATGTCACGATATGGCAGCAGCCCGCCAACACCAATTGCGAGTCGACAGCCCAAGATGAGGACGCCTTACACCTGCCGACAGTGTCTCTCGGCCCTCAAGACGCCGCGGTCTCAATTACGGCCGTCGCAAGGCCTCCGCCCGCTCGCGCCCAAGGTGTCGTCGCAACGCAGTCATTCCACCAAAAGTGCAGCACCGCCAAAGCTTGCCCTGCCCAAGCGCAGCCTCTCGACGACGCCGGCCCGGGCTTTCGAGAAGCCGTTCGAGCCGTATGAATACATCGATCCCGAGGGCCATCGGCGGAAGCTGGTGCTGACCGAGGACAACCTCTTCAATTCCTTCTCCGGCTCGCCAATACCTGAAATACGGAAGCGTGCGGCCTTCATGCGCCAGCATGCTTACTGCCCACATCCCTCGCATCAGCCGACGCGTCCGGCGAACAACCCGATGGACCTTGAGGCGCGCAAGTCCTCTGAGACCGGCGCCCCGCCAGCCCATGTCGACTTCGAGTGCCCGGACTGTGGCATACCGGTGTACTGCTGCGAGGAACATTGGGCGGATGATTACGAGGCGCATCTGGAAGTGTGTGACGTCCTGAAGCAGATCAACGAGGACGATCACGATCTGAGGAGTGGGCGCTTCTTCAAGGAGTTCCAGTTCGCGGAGCCCCAGATGGAGGAGATTCTGGTCAACATGACGAGCTGGGACACATACATGTACACGCGAGACTTCGATGCGCTGAACGAGGACCGCGAGATGCGCCAGGCGACAAAGCTGTTGACATACCCTATTACCATCGCCAGTGTATTGAACGAGCTGAGTCCCTACAACATCCGGAAGAATGGGCGCATGACACCTGAGGGACTGAAGAGCTTCAGCGGTACGTACAGCCCATCGGGGAGATGAGATAATACTGACACAACCCCAGCCCTGCGCCACACCCTCCACCCACCCCGAACCGGCGGCGGCGACACCTGGAAGAACGCACGCCTCGCACCCCCTTCGGTCCGCCTCTTCATCCTCGGCGCCCGCGCAGAATCCTCGCTACCCCGCGAAACCTGGATGCAACTCTCTTACCTCTTCCACCGCGTACAATTCTCGCTCAACTTCATCGGGCCCGAGAGCATGGCGAACCGCGAGAAGGAGCTGCCACTCCCCGAGCGCACGCCTCTAAACCCGTTCGGCGCCGTCGTCGAGGACCGCATTAGCAACTCTCTCAAGATTAGTACCTTCGTCGAGTACTACCACAACATCCACAAGACGGGCTACTTTTACCCCTACGACCCCTACTTCGATTGCTTCGTCGTTTTCCACCCTGGGTTCGGCAATCCGGCCTCCGCGCACGAGTGGGAGGAGACGCTACCCCTCCTCCTCGAGACCAAGGTTCCTATCATCGCGACCGGATACAGCCCGTGGGATATGCAGCAGGATGTCGACTTCCTGAAGAACAGGTTCGGGAATGAGATGGACATGTTGCTCGAGCCTGGCGAGAACTTGTTCAGGAGTCTGAGATGGGATCTCAATGATCTGGACCCGCATGATGTTACGTGCAGTAATTGGGGTGTGTACTCTTTCCGGGGTAAGAGGTATGAGACTACGAAGAAGGAGGATGACGAGGAGGTGCATAGTGAGAGGACGGCGTGAGTGGAAGGTGAAGGGGGTATGTAGATATGTACAGTATTGTATATCGCACTTCTGCTGCGCTTGCGGATGATTGCTTCACATTCTACGGTTCGGACTATGGTGGTTTCTGCTAACATTGCTTGTATGCTCACCACTCAAGCCTACGAAGCAGGGTCTTGGCTCTCACTCTACATCCTCCTTAACCTCTTCGTCCTCCAGCCAGTCATCAAAACCACGAGCGGCGAACCGGTCCAGCGCCTTATTCTGCTCATCATTCCACGGCGCCAACACCCAATCTGTCCCACCAGACTGACACTCGGCCGCATGAGTATACACGACTCGTCTCTCCGTCTTGTCGCGCACAAAATCACGCCATTTCTGCGTACGCGTCCGCCAAAGCATGTTGCGCAACACCGGAAGGCATGCGACCTCGCCCACACAGTATTTGACGATTTCATCGGGTAGGGGCCGGCTGTTGAAGACTTCAGGCGATCCGCCGAATTCCACTCTAAATAAGAGCTCGCCCGCGGCCCCCTCCCTGCATAAAGTGTCATAACGGTAATACGAGATCCCAGAGTTTTCTCGTTTCACGCAATCGGGCAGTTTGCTGAGATACATCCTCTCTTCAGCGGTGTCCCTCGCCGCACTGTCCATAAGTTGTACGTCTTGTACTCCTTCGAGGGCGATGCCGTAGAGTGCGAAGAGCGCGGCGGAGTCAATGCGCACGTCGAAGAAGACTTTGGGAATGTTTGGGTCTTCTAGGATCTGCTTCATCGTAGTTCCATTCACGCCCCCGGTGGTGAAGGCTTGCGCGCCGAGTCTATGCACGTCAATGAGGTAAGTGTGCTGCGATGAAGGGGGGTCGTGGATTAAGAGAGTTATGATGGAGATTGTGCCTGTGCGACCAAGGTTCACGCCTTCGAGAGAGATATGAATGACCGGGCCTGTCAAGCGCATCATCTCGGGCTTCGTGGATGGACATCAACTTGTCTATCAATTTGACGATGGCTTGGGGCGTATCGATCATCTCGGGGTTCACCGTTGTCATGGCTGGTACGAGGCTTCGATTTTGGTGGGATTACCAATACCGACGACTTCGTGCCTTTAAGCATCGCCTGCATCTCCAGCACTTGCTGCTCCGGCAAGGAATTGCGGTTTGATGAATGCCGCCTTTCGAAGTTTGCGATATACCCGGCACATCTCAGGTATTTGCGTCTCCAGGTTTGGTGTTGAGCTGTGAGTGGTCCACCCAGCCTAGCGGCCAAGATGAACCACAGGACGACTACCCGGCTTCAGCATCCCGATTACACGCTCATCGAAGCGTCCCTAGGTCATGTGGTAATGCTGGTGCCTGGAGCATCACAAATGCTTGGTCCCCATGCTGATGCGCTCCTTCCTCCTACATCACCGCACTTGCATCCTTACCTTCCAACCGTCCTATCAACACATAGCAGCCGCCACTATATCACGATGTCCACAACAAGCTTCTCGTCGTCACTACTCGAGCGAAAGTACGACCAAGCTGCGCCGCAACTGCCTAATCCCCAAAATGTACGTGACCTCGCGACCGCACCTGCCACCCGCACCAACACTAACCTGCCAGTCACGATACCTGATCCCACGCCTATCGCGCACTCTGCATGCGTCACTAATCGCGTCCTACAACCGTCTCTCTAACGTCTTGTCCCGCAGCGACATCGAGCAAACGGGGAAGCCCGCTGGTTTTCGAAACCAAATGCGCAAACCGTGGAGGAGACATGAGGACGCACTACCGCTCTGCCCGGACTGCGGCGCTATGACGTTCGCCGAATGGGAGAAACGGAGCTGCCTGAGTTCGTTCGAGATACACCCATATCGAGAGCAGACACTGCCGGAAAAAGCAGGATAACGAAGATATAAAAGCGTCTGGTGGAAGAGGACCGCGCGATGATAGCATCAATGTTAACAACTTCGGCGACCTGCCCGACGCTCTCCAATCCGTAGAGCGGTGCGCGCGAAGACGTCAGCCAATGCGCTGTAATACAACGACATCTCGATGCGAAAGAAAGACCACAGAACGAAGACCGTCTCCGCCACATTGTATGTCAGCACTGGAAAGATCGCACCAATTACACACGCCGCTCAGCTAGCCCTTTTGACGCCAGAGATAAAGCCATTAACGGTCGCTAGGAGGCACACATGGAGCGAAGACGAGAGTTCCAACGCGAGGAGCGGCGAACAAAGATGGAAATGAAGAAGGTGAAAGACTGTTGAAAGTGTCGGGGAATTAGAGAGTATCCCACGCGCTCGTCAGCTGGGTCATCGGTCCGACCCCACATTGCTCGCTTCTCCGCACGTCCCCTCGTTGTCCCCGCGCATGCGTATCACAGCATCCAAGGCTGCACTGGAAAATCGGCATCGATTCCAGTGAATTCTTGGCATCGTTGGGATAGTCTTGAGCTCCCCAGAGCGTTGAGATGTCGATTCGACTAACTGGACCGTCAGCCTTTGTATCGTATAAATAGTAGTAATAACGATACCCTCACAGTTGCATCGCGCTCAAGTGCAGCGCAGAATTTTACTCGAACAAAATGCTCCAGCTTGTTTTAATTCTTCTCTGCTTCGCATCCATCGGCTTAATCGCAGACTACATCCACATACTATGGCGTCGCCGTCATCTCCCTCCAGGCCCCTTCCCATTTCCTATTGTCGGAAACCATTTCCAAACGCCTTCGTACAAGCCATGGATCACATGGGAGAAGTGGGCCCAGCACTACGACTCACCCATGATGACTCTCTGGATTGGGCGGCAACCGCGCATCATATTGAGCGATGCATGGGTCGCGAGTGACTTGCTGGAGAAGAGATCAGACATCTTCTCAAGCAGACCGCGTATCATCGCCATGGGCGATGCAATCAACGCGACGAATACGAATCAGACTACATTGCCATATGGCGATCGATGGAGGAAACATCGGAAGCTCATGGTAATTGACCCTGTGTTGTCTCGTTTGCTGTAGAACGAACTGACAGCGCAGCACATGGCCGTCGGCTCTCAAGCCGTCCGCAAGTACCGTAAATTCCAAGCACACGAGTCTGCTATCTTGATCCGCGACTTCCTCCTTGAACCACACGATTTCGAGCTCTCCATCGAGCGCTACTCCGTTTCGATCACCTCGATTGTCGGCTGGGGTCGTCGCATCGATCGCAAGAACGACTACGTTGCGCAACAAGCTCTCAAGTTAATGGAAGCCGTCAACTATATCGTCCCCGGTATCTATCTCATGGAAGCCGTTCCGTTTTTGATGCATTTGCCTGCTTGGCTCTACGCGTTACCGAGCCAGATGCGACTGGGTGCTGGTATACTGTCGCGCTACTTCTACCTGCTCACACAGGAAGGCGCTGAAGCGAAGGAAGACAACTTTGGGAAACATGTCATGGCGTCTCAGCAAGCCAGCCATATGACAGATCTCGAGGTTGCGAGCCTGATGGGCAATTTGATTGGTGGTGGGGTAGACACGACCAGCAGCACTGTGCTTTCGTGCATCCTGGCCATGGCGCGCTTCCCGGAAGTACAAGCGAAAGTTCACGCTGAGTTTGATGCAGTTGTTGGTCATGATCGCTCTCCAAATTGGGATGACATTGATTCGAATGCGCTTCCATACTTGACTGCAGTGGTAAGTTGCCAGCATAACAAATGTCGGCTTCACTCCTAACAGTCCGCAGGTCAAAGAAACCCTCCGATGGAGAACCGTAACGATACTAGGCGGCATCCCTCATGCCAACACCGTCGATTTCGATTACAAAGGCTACCACTTTCCAGCCGGCACCAACTTCACAGGCAACATGTGGGCCATCCACAGACATCCGCGCGACTTCCCCGACCCGGACAGATTTATGCCCGAGAGATTCCTCGAAGGCGAAGGCAGCGCGAAACAGCCCTATCCGAACAGGTACGGCATGAATCCTTTCGGTTGGGGGCGCAGGCAATGTAGTGGCCAGCCGCTTGCCGAGCAAGGTCTTCTTTACTCGCTTGCGCGTATGATTTGGGCTTTTGAGATTTTGCCGGGCGTTGATGAGAATGTAAGTGTTCCTTAAAACACCCACGTGGACCATTCATGTTTGCGCCGCTGACACATTGCGACAGCAACAGGAAGTCGACTTGGACATCTTCGCATACACCGACAGCGAAAACATGCGACCAGAGCCTTTTCGTGTGCGATTCATTCCTCGCTCGGACGCAATCAGGAAGCTGCTGTTGGACGAGGCTGCAGAAGCGCGTGAGGCGTTGAGGTCATACGATGGAGAGACTAGAGTGACGATGGAGGATGCTGTGAATCATCCGGCAAAAGGTTGAGTGCCTCCAGGTATTGCGGACGACTAAGAGCACTTTTTGATCGCCGCGGACGACGCTTCCGCTACTGCACCTTGCATCTAGGCCATTCGAGATTCTTGATTGTCGGCGTGTCGTTCATTCAATTGTAATGCTAACGTCGAGATGGATCGCAATGTGAGGCATCACAAGAAGTGATCATCTAATCTTTCTTTCTTTCACGTCCCATCGTCCTCAGACAAGTGTGATAGCCTTCTCTTCTGCTAAGCAATGTGCTTCCATGATCTTCATGGCCGCGCGAGAGCCAAAGAGCCTACAAAGACCGACCCGCTCGAATCGATCCGTAGCGCTATCGGCTGCTCTTACGACCAGAGCTTCGATACAGTCTGATTCCCTATGATAGGACGATGTTTCTGTATCCTCGTCAAATTCATCGTCGACATCACTTGCCAATCCACCTCTCTCCTCGTTACCAGAGCGTTCGATACCGTCAGATGTTTCAAAATGGTCCCGGTGGAGGCATCGCTGTAGGATTATCATGTAGGTGTCTTCCGGTGCAGCGGAGAAAACCCAATCTCCACCGTCTTTGTGGAACTGGATGGCGGGAAATTCTCCCCCATGACTAACTACGCGATTCAACAGCTTTCCCCGCGAATTGAATAATTCGATCGTGAGGGATGTAACCTTCGCAAGCACAGGTCTACACCTTACTTTCAACAGCACGCTCTCGGGTTGCCCCGAAATCTGTGCCTGAACGTCCGGATCTACAACAGCCGCCTCTCTGCGTCTGTTTGCATGCTTGTAGTGAAATTTGAACAGCATGCTGCGATGGATTTCAGCGTCGCTGCAAGCCCAACTCCACGTAGGTGCTCTCCAGACTTTCGGGGTCGATGAATGTTGTGGCAAAGTCCCGCCGTATTCTTCGGTCCAGCATAGCTCTTCGTTGATATGACTGAGCCAAAGGCCTGCCATAAACTGGCTGTCTCTGACTATTTTTATCCAATTAACTATGCCTTGTATAGCTACAAGCTTGTCTGTACTATACGTGAGTGCAGCGGCAGAATACTGATCTCGGAATGTGAGCCAGGCCCAGTATGTCTTGTCGTCCAGGCTTTGGGCAACACAAGTCGGCGCCGAGCCCCCAGCCAATGGTCCTTCACTGCGCATTAGATTACGAACGCGCTTTTTTAGTGAAGTGGCGTCATATCGCCAGAATGACCGTACCCACAATGGAAGGCCGTTGGGATATGCTTCGCAGGCTTGAGACTCGTTGCATTCCCAGAAGAGCTGGGTACCGGTGAAGTGCAACAGCCGTCGCGAGAGCTGTCTTTCCTGACTAACCCAAGCTCTTTGGTTGAGCGGCGCGCGTTCGATGCATACTTGGGCTAAGTGATGAACATCATACACGTATGACCCTGTTAAACATAATTCGGTATGCATGTCTTCGGGCCAAGAGCCTTGCTTGTCGAAATCGGCACGTCTCGGTCCAAGGAGTTTCGCCGATATGTCGTGGAAGAGGCCACCTCTACTATCCTTTGCAGCAGTAGCTGCGATTGTGCAAGCTGCGTTTGCATATATATTGCTCATTCGCTGTGATTCAGCTGCCCAGTCGGATTCGTCGTCTTGTAAGATACGCCTGCAGAGTTGAGCTTGGATCGCACTCAGTATTTGGGTAGCTTCTTACATTGAATCAATCCAAATGTATTCAATGCGAAGGCGTCGAGTGACATGTATTGCGTCCTGATACGTTCTTGGCAGCATGGTAGAATCCAATCCTTCCGCTAACATAGAGTGCGTCTCTGAATTGAGCATGCACAATCTGACATCTCCCCAACAGTGCGAGAGACACGCGTACTCTTCGTCACAAAACAACGATGCGTCGCATAGTCTCACGGGGCTGTCTTGCCCCGTACCGACGTGCAGAAGCCGTGCGGGATAAGCACCTGCTAAGTTGCGCTTTGGGAGCTCACAACTCACGTGGTTGTTGTGGCAGTCCTCGATTTTGTCTAGCACAAAGTTCATGGTCGATTCAGATGCACTAGTAGACGTAAGATCCTCCGAGATAGAGAAGTCTTCCGTGGCTAGAGTCGCAATCAGTGATTACGCAGTACTATCGAACGTGATGCCCACCTGACCACGGGATCAATGCTAGTCTCGTGCTATGGTAGTCACCGTACATCAGCATGTCTCCGTCTGTGAATTCCAGCGTCACGACTTTGTCATCCTCGTGGTACATTAAACATCCTTTTATGTTTGTCTGTGGCGCCAAGTCAAGCCAGGATAGCGTGTCCGAGCTGTAGCAATGTGAGAGACTGCAGATTGCACACGGCAGACTTATTGCATTGGCGAGCGAATCGCGGTCGTTGTGATGTTGGAACCAAATGTAGCTTTTATCTCTGCCGAGGGTGCCGACGACAGACAATTCTCCGCGAAGGAGACGGCGGCATGGTTCACAATACAAGCCATTGGGCATGATTCGAGACGCGGACGTGATTCGTATCGTAAGGTAGGAGACATGTAATCTGTGTCTGAAAGCCGGTGCAGAGAGCAGAATGTTGCTGCCTGGAGAAGAGTGACGGATGACGTCATAGGCTTACGTGAGGCGATCAACTCATCCAGAATCCACTGCAGCTGTGACTGTATTAAGCCAGGGCTACCTAAACCGGTGCTCATGGGTATGGCAAGGTCTTACGCGCGACACTGAGATTACTCTCTTCGTTCCTCCCACCTCCTCTCAACCGTAATAGCCCGATCGGAATTCTTCGCAGCCCTCTCTCTATCATGCTTATAAACCGACGAAATGCGCACAACCTGACAAGTCTTGACCGGCTGCAGTTCAATCTGCGAAGAAGCATCATTATCGTCCACCAACTCCGAGAACGTCGCCGTCGGATCGTCATGTCTTCTGCTGCCTTTCTTCAAGAAGAGACTAGTCTTCTTGCTACTGTCGTAGTCGAAACTGGATCGCGTCACGTGGTTTGACTTCCCGAACAAGGGGCGCATGAGTGGGATACATGCTAGAACGATGGCGACAGCGGGCTCGAGGCCGGAGAGGATTGTCGCGAGAACGCCGGTGTATGTCATGTCCATGAAGTCTAGCCCGGGGAGAAGCGTTTGGCGGTATATGGTGATGGCCCAGGTTCTGCGCGACGTGTCAGCATGAATTCAGCACGACTCCTTGGGCGGAAGCGTGTACTTACCCTACTCCAATGCTGAGGAGAGCCATCGCGGCCAACTCCCTGCGCCATGCCAGTCGCAGCTTGTACAAGTATGGCATTGGTAATAGGATCATCACGGCGTCTGCGATGAGGTTGATGACACCCATTGCGAAGTAGAAGTTTGGTTGACTACCGCAAGTTCCGGGCAAGTTGAAGTTCCAGTTCTTCGCCAGCGGCCGGCATATCGCGAGAGCTGCGATCATATCGGCGATGTTCCAGGTTATGATGACAGCGCCGAGAATACGGGCCCATTGCACCATGGAATCCATTGGTATCAGTGTCGTGTACATTGAGAGGACCGACAGTTTGCTGAAGCACACGGTTGCATTCCACAGTATCGCAAAGGACATGATGCCCTATGGCATGGCATATCAGAGCTGGCAAATGCGAGAGGAAAGTCGGAGGTCTTACCTTGAAGAAGAATGTTGCTGTGTCAGGCCCAAAGCGCTGATAGATATCAAGGGTATGGAAGCCAAAGCCGCCATAGGTGACTAGCGAAATGCAACATGTGTGGAGTGCAGTATTGCATACCTGGCAGATTTGTTAGCATAGGAATGTAAGGCTTCCCAGTCTTGACCTACTAAGGCGGCAAGAATGCAATAATCGCTGTAATCGATTCGATTGGCGATCCTTTTGGCTGCCAGTCGCAGGCCCACAGCGACAATGACCATCAAGATAGAGTTGGAGGAAGTCACGAGGATGCCGACTTGTTGCCCATTCTCGATGGGAATCGTATTGGTCATTGCAATGGGTTCGCGTAGTGAGGTTGTGGCTTGGAAATGCCCGAGCGGCGTGGTGACTCGTTCGAAACAGACGCAGCTGGACCCGACTACGGGGGACGTATGATGAAAAGGAAGTCATGTACAGCGTTCTTTGCGCCTGTATGCACAGATCTAATCTCAGAGCGTTCCGAAGGAAGTGCTTCCTAGCCGTTACCTGAGATTAGCATCGTCAGAACGGACGTTCTCACATTGACCCAATGGCTAGGGCCTGACGATCAACATCCAACAGCGGCATGCGATATCCTAACGACCAATGCAGGTGATATCGCATAGTCTGCCCCTGCATGTTACGTATACACAGGAGGTCCGTTGCCGCTTAGTGGTGATCCCGTGGGGGCCTATGTAGTTTCCACGATTGAAGGCGCGACATTCGAAAAGAACTGTACTGCGATGACGCAGAGCGAGACGAGCCACTCATGATTCCCGAATTACATAACCACCACATACGCAAAGGTACTCCTCATCAAATGAGAGAGATCGCAATCCTCAGAGTCGAAAAGAACGGTGGTCAACTTCTTCACACACTCTCTACAACAATCTTCTGGTTGCCCATGCATTTCAGCTGCGACGCATATCCGATATCTCGAACTTGTTTGCCCAATATTGGATGATATGCGTTTGGCAAATAGCGCAACAAGAGCATGCGAATAGCGCAGGAAACTACCCCTCCATGAGCGCTGTTACGGGAAAAGCATTGGCGGCGCGAGCCTCTTGTGTGCGAAGGATCGCATTCCCTGTACATAGCTATGTGAAGTCACATCGGAATCGCTCTAGGCCCCACACTTAGCGTGCCCCCACCTCCTGTTCGGTAGCTGGTTGGGAACCGCGCCGCATTGCCAAGCCAGCGCGGATGCGGACGACACGCATTATCGGCTGTTTGTAGCCTGCGGCACGGTTTCGCGAAGGTCGAATAGGTAGTATTCAGCGAGCTTGGAGTAAAGTAGGCGTCGTAAAACGAATGGAGTGTCGTCTTTGCAAGATGAAAAAAACATCGCTCACCTGGACCCAGAGGGAGGAGTTGTACTCAGGTATGGAGCCCGTGGATGTCGACTCCCGCAAATGTCTAGGTCGAACGGCAATGGAAGCGTAAGTCGCGCCAACTCCTGCAGCTACCGAATCCTCTGTGCAACGGCTCGGAGAAATGATAGGAACAAGCAAGTGCTCCCTTTTGGGGCATGACGAGTAGCTACTATGGGTGCAAAGTGGAGAGCGTCGTGCCCTGGTACTGAACCCAGATGGAAAGTATCGCGTATGCATACAGGCAAAACTGTGCCCCGACGTGCCGCTCCCTGTTAGATATAATGCATCATCGATCCCAAATCCACCACGGACTGTTCATCTAATACCAAGAGCTGACACCATGGGTTCCGTTTCGCAGGATGAACGCAAAGTCGCCATCATCACCGGTGGCTCGGTTTGTCAAGTCGCATAACCGCAGTTGATCTGAGCTTGCTGACAGATTCCAACAGAGCGGAATCGGTTCCTGGCTAGCAGCCCGGTTGCAGGCGAGAGGCTACCGTGTCGCGATCTGCGGTCGACGTGAAAGCGAAGGCAAAGAAGTCGCTTTATCAATTGATGCGACAGGAGATTCGGTCATCTTTGTCCAATGCGACGTCAGCTCCTACGCCTCGCAAACCAACCTCTTCCAAACCACCTGGAACAAATGGGGCCGCCTGGACGTTCTGATTGCGAACGCGGGCTTTCCTGATCGTGGCTCCGTGTTCAACCTCAACCGCCGCGATGCGCCCATCGGCGACTTGCCTCCCGAACCAGATACCAGCTGTACAGACGTCGTGGTGAAAGGACGAATGTATGGCACGACGTTGGCAACACACTACATGCGCCACAACCCAGGGGGCAAAGGTGGCAAGATCATCATCACAGGAAGCATGCTGGGCATATATCCATGCCACAGCTTTCCAGAGTATTGCTCTGCCGAAGCAGCGACAGCAATGTGGACGAAGACAACCGGACCTGTTCTGCTGGCCAAAGACAACATCTCCATCAACTGTTTGATGCTCGGTCCAATCGAAACTCCAGTCATGCCTGGCTTTAGCAAAGCCTTTCACCCCGAACACATGATGCTCCAATCGACCCTCTTCGACGGTTACGATCTGTTCCTGGATGACGAGAAGAACCAGAGGACAGGGCAAGTTGTCGAGATAGCACACGACAGATTGACAGAATGGGGACATCCGGGCTACAAGAACGGAGCTTTCTCGAAGCGTAGCGAGGCTGTCTTCGAGCCATGGTTTGCCATGGTGCACGGAGAGAAGAGCGGGTTACCAGGTACAATCCACGACTGGCCGAACCGCGGCAACAAAATCATCGCTGTGACAGGCGCGACAGGAAGCCAGGGTGGCGGAGTAGTCAACATCATGAAGAAAACGCCAGGCTGGTCAGTCAGGGCGATCACCCGAAATCCGGACAGCGATGCAGCAAAAAAACTCGCCGCGGAGGGTATTGAGGTTGTAAAAGCCGATTTCGAAGACGAGGCATCGTTGCGAGCCGCCTTCGATGGCGCAAATGCCGTCTTCGCGGTCACGAATTGGTGGGAAGCGCTCTTCCGGGGCAAAAGCCAGCATGAATGTGGCGAGATCGAAGAGCAATATGGCATGAACCTCGCTCGGGCTGCCGCGGCCACGCGTTCCGTTGAACACTACATTTGGTCGACTTGCCCAAGCGCGAAGCGTCGGTTCTGGGACAAGATGGAAGCGCCGCACATGGACTACAAGGCTAATGTGGATGCTCGCATCAAAGCCGAGTTGCCGCAACTTGCTGCCATCACGACTTACCTGTACTTCGGATACTATCCGCAGAACATGGCGTTCTTCCCACTCTGCAAGCCCTTTGAATACGTGAGTCTGGCTCAGTCCTCGGTTTATAGCACATTCAGCTGACATCTGATCCAGCCCGGCACCGGCAAATACATCCAAGCGATGCCCACGAAGCCCGACGCCAAAGTCCTTGTAGCCGGCGATATGACAGTCAACCCCGGCATCTGGGTGCGCCAAGTCCTTGTCACTGGCGGCAAAGCCTATGGTAGATACGCGAATGTTGCGCTCGAGAAGATGACATACCAGGAGATGGTCGATGTATGGTCGGAAGTCACTGGCAAGAGCTGTGTCTTTGCTGAGCTCAGTATGGAGACGGCGGCCAAGTTTTACGGCAATGTGGGCAATGAACTGGCGCTCCAGTTCAAGTATGGTGAGGCTTGCGATCCTTGGGAGGTCACCGAGGAGCATGTGAGCCCAGAGGAGCTAGGCATAGATGCTGGGGAGGTCGTTGGGTTCAGGGGCACGATCGAAGGCCTCCACGCAGCGGGGTTCTGGGCTTGATGCCAATGTGTATTCAATCTAAAGCTCGTGACACGTCGATAGCGTAATGTAGGCGATTTACGACTACCTAGGTGGTGTCGGGTCTCTGGAAGATGAACTGGCGCATGTGACGAGGGTTCGCGTGTCTGGACGGTCTTCTGTAGCAATGGGTCAGCTTTGTGAATCATGAAGACAGTGATGCGACATACAGTAGCGCATTCAGTAGTGACCACGGCCCAATGACCATCACATGACACTTTCGTTGTGGAAGTTGAGAAATCGGGGTGTCGCGTCTAGGGCAGCGGCACCTATGTAAAGGGGATGCCACGGGCACTGGTACGATTAAAACTTTTTTTTATATAACGCGGTCTGATTAAACTGAGAACGACAGTGAATCCTGATGTTGGTTGAATCTGGAAAGCAACCCTCCCGGTCGGATCAAAGCGCATCTGCATGCACAATGGGTGGCTCGTGCAGACTCGGCTTACGACCTCCCTCGGGCGCATGCCAGGATTCTGGCGCTGCCCATATCTTCTTGCCGGCGACAGTATCTTTCGGGGCGTCTGAGATGTGAGAAGAGTTGGAAGACTCCGCATCCGTCACCTGCGCATCCTTCTTCGCTTGTAGCTCAACCTGCGCATCGATGTCGTCCTCATTGTCGAACCAGGACGGCGGGTCCAGCAAACAGGGAAGCTTAGCTGGAGCCTTCTTGTTCCCTTTCTCTAGATGCGCCCCTTCGTTGAGGTTGTCGCCATGGTTCGGTGGGCTGCGAGCCTTGCTTCTCGAAAGGAGAGGACGCATAAGCGGTATGCAAGCCACAACGATCATGACTGCGCACTCGAGGCCACCCAAGAACATGGCAATGGCCATATCCGAGTATCGATTGACCTTTCGCCAATTCAGACCCCACAAGCACTTCTGGCGATAGATGGTGATAGCCCAGGTCCTAGGGTCCATGTGAGCATATTGCACACGATGGAAGTCTGTCTGGTATACGTACACTATACCCATTCCTAGCAAGACAATCACAACGATCTTCTTGCGCCATGACGTCCGCAGGCGGATCAGATACGGCATCGGAAGTGCGATGATGATTGTATCGATGATCAGATTCAGCAAGCCCATGATGAAATAGAACAGAGTCTGGTTAGGGCATTTGTCTGCGTTGATCCATGCCATATTGAACGGTCTGCAAATCGACAATACTGCAATCAGATCTGCCACTGTCCATACGACGATCGTCGCGCCGAAAAAGCGACATATTACGCGCATGGATGCGTTGGGTATGATCGAAGTGTACATGAGCAGGACCGAGAGCTTGGACAGGCAGGCAGTGACATGCCAAGTGCACACCGCGACTAACGTGCCTTTGGAGAGAATGCGCATATTGAGGATACCAAAACGCTGTAGGAGGGTTGTGAGTTCAAGGCCATAGCCTGCGTGGAAGACAAGGTATAAGTGGTTGCAGTTTGTGGCTAGGTTGAACACCTGTCAAGTAAAGTCAGTAACTTTGCTCTGCAAGATGCTCCCGGTATCTACGTGGGCGATGTGATGCATCAGAATGCAGGATGAAGATGGAGGATGAGGATGCAGTACCAAAGCTGCTATAATGCAATAGTCGCTGGCGTCGATTCGTTTACGGATGTATTTGGCCACAAGACGTAAGATGACCGCGATGGTAGACAAAGCGATCGAGCTGACCGATAAAGCGATTGTCCAGACCTGCAGTCCGATTTCGATTGTGAAAGCCATACTGGGCGAAAAACCCGCCTTGCGAATATGGGTAGTTCAATGGTAGATAGAGGATGCGAAAATACTGCTTCGTCGAGTCATGACGGGGGCTTCAAATACAGTCGTTACAACCTCGACAACATCACAATGTCGATTGTCTGCCTCTACACCCTTCCAACGGACGCAAGCCACTCAATCCTTCCGAACGGTGAACACTCGAGCCTTCCGAACGGTGAACTTTCGACCCTTTCGAAGGGAGGACATCCGAAGAGCTCACTCGATCTCGGCATTGAGTTTCTCCAAAGGGATCTCTGTATACTGTAAAGTTCATGCTATTGCATCATGCAACGGTGGCCAAATCGAGAACAGATGCATAATGTAGATGGAGCAAGGCACAGGAGTGGTCCATGCGGAGTCCCGCGGAGTTCACTCGATCTCGGCGTTACAAAGGGATCTCTACATTCTGTAAAGTTCAAGTTGGGGTATCATGCAACCATAGCCCAATCGAGAATGGATGCATGATGCAAGTGCAGTCAGACGCACAGTGGTCCGTGGGAAGATGGAGGAATGATATGGCGGGCCGCGGGAGCGGTTCGCGATCGGAACGGATCTGGCCACCGGGAAGATCGGATCAGAGGCCACCTACAAGTAGTGCGTCTCCCAAAAACGGGGAGTAGTCGCATAACTTAACTAAGAACCTGCTGCAATGCATACTGGATGAAAATAGATCTATCGCGAGACATGTCAGACATCTGGAGATCGGCACCTTCTATCAGGGCTTCTTCGATGAGGCGCTCGCGCCTGTTCTGGAAGATGTATTGACGATGACGACTGGCCTGCAGTCTTTGAGGTAGGGCTGAACCCTTGGTGATTTACTCATATACTAACTTGGCACAGCTGGGGCACGATCATACCTATACCAGAGGGTGTCCTTCACCTGTTTCACACGATGCATCCCACGGCTCGCCTGCACGTGACGAATCTCGAACGGGAAGGGAAGCCTCTGGGTCGACGTCTACTCTCGTCAACGCAGCTTCACTCCCTCCGGTTGAGCGTTTACTACGATGAACTAGACCAAAACCTTTACCCAGAGGGTTGTCGCAGCGAGCTACGAATTCTGAAAGGTTACCTGATGCTCGGCAACAGCATCAAGAAACTTGATCTGAGCTTCGAAGACGCTAAGCTTACGATACATGATAAAGCGCTCATTGGTCTCAAAGACTGCGCGCATGGCCCTTTGAACTTCCATTGGCAAGAAGGAGATCGATTTCCCACGCTTGAGGAGTGGACTATGAGCGAGAGTTTCGCAGACTATGCTTACACGGCGCAACACATGGACATGTGGCATCGATGCATGGATTGGTCCCTGCTCCGCGTTCTTGATCTTGGCCGTTTGAACATGTATCCTTCATCTATGCTGCCGATAATATCGTTGACTGGCCATGTCCCGCGGTTCGAGTCTTTGAGTCTCGCCGTATTCAACTACAATGAAAATGCTAAGAAAGATCCAAAACGTTCACTGTCAATATTGGAAGAGTTTCTGCGAAATGTTTTGGGACTCCAAAGCTTGCGCCTAGAATGGGAAGGCATCCCGGACTGTCTACCAATAATATTACAACATCAAGGCTCGACGCTGCGTGAATTGGGCTTGGAAGACCGTGGCGATACAGCTCCCTGGAGCCACCAGCTCTTTTTCGACATACTGAGCAAGGCGCCGCAACTGTGCCATCTAAAAGTAGAGACGTCAAACCAACACTCTGAGTTCGAACTAGAAGGTAGGTGGTCAGGTAAAGCCGTCAACTCATCGCCATCTGAGAAGTATAAGAGCATGGAGCATATGCACATGAGCTTTCAGGTCAACAAAGCAAAAGCAGAAGCCTCTGTTCTGAAACGCTTGAATATGCCATATGTACTAAGGCGAGCTGGAAGATACGAATTGAGCGCCACAGGAGTCACTTGGATACGAAATTCACCGTAGACAAGGTCATATTCGTGTAATGTCTTCGATTCCAGGTTCGATTGTCCTGTTCCAACAAGACCTTTTGCATACCTAGGAAGAGGTCAGACCGCGCCTTTTGATCATCAACGTGTTACACGCTCTCCTCGCTGGATGACAAGCTTGTACAATTTACCAATTCGTATATTCTTCGTTCTTAAAAAATATTGATGCTTGAACCCAAGCACAGTCGCCATTACACAACACGGTATATCATCGTAATGCAGATGTATTTCCTGAAAACCTTGTTCTCGCTATAGGTACCCATATATTCTCTTAGTAGATCTCAGATAATAGCAACAATCATGAAGTCATTCACCCTCAAGAAAGGTCCCAACGAATCTCCATGTCAGATCAGAGGCTGGAGAACGAGACAAGACCTTTGCCAAGCGACTCAGTGATCCGCAAACCTAAGGATCTCGCAACTTCCCGCATCATGTCGATGACTTCTGATACATTGAAACCCTGAAGAGACAGCTGCTTGATCAGCGGACACCATGTGTCCTTGAGCTTAAGCATACCACGAAGGCAGTCTTCACTTAAGTCGACGTCGAAATGGCAATCCTGCAACTTCAGACATTCCAACGACTCCGGTAGGTGGCAAAGGTTGGTAAGTTTTCCGAACTGCATCGTTATGTGCGATAGCACCTCAAAATCGCGGAACGAGGGGTACACGTAGTGGTATGAGTCCTGGCCGTACATTTCCATGTCTTGTTGAAACTCCGCACTGCGCATATCGTAATAGCTGTTGTAGTGCAATTTCAGGGTCTTTAGAGTTGCTTTATGCTTTTCCAGTAGCGCGATCCCCAGATCTCGTGGCGTGACGAGGGGTTGGCTGCCTATGTCGACTGGCAACATACCCCCATGACGTTTGTCATCTGGGATGACGAATTTGAATGTTTCCAAGCGAGGACATGCCTCTAGAGCTTGTCGCATTGTAGCGAGTGGCCCAAGACTCCACCACAACTCAATCGCCGATGGTGTGAGTAAGTTCGTGGCAGGATGAACATCATTACCGGCCGATGCTTCGTTCTCGGTAGAGAATGAAGTGAACGATGGGTATCGCAGGAGCGGGATGTAGTCGACTATGTTGATTGGCTGGTTATCGAAATGCTTGTGCCTACAGCGTGTTGAGCGAGAGCGACATGCGCAGGATTCGGTGAGACTTACAAACGGAACGTTTCCAACCTAGCGAGGAAGGCGTCACTCGAAGCTCTCATCGCATGCATCCCTTGCAGTAGTCCGCGAGGAGGCAGATTATGTGTATCCATACGAAGATGCCGTAGATTGGGCAGACAAAGAAGTGTATATAACACAAGCGTCTGATACAACACGTTCTGTTCGCTATCCCAATTCTTAACTGCCCATAATTTCGAGAATTCTGAGAAAGTGGGATGGCGCATAAGGTCAGGTCCTTCGTACGGGGCTGGTCGATGGTAATGTAAAGTGAGCGATCGCGTCTTCTTTGCGAGCTTGGGGCGTTCGACACAGGTCCGCAAGAAGAGCTCAAGAGATCTCATGGTCTCGGGCATCGACTGTCCTAGTACCACGCAAGTGTAGAGCGCGGGTTGCGCAACAGCTGCCAGCGCGCGGGATGTTTTGCATAATTGCCATAGTGCTCTGACATCCGACCAGCGACCGGTTTCAAGATGCGCGACGATGGAATAGAGCAGTTCGTTGGATAGATCAGTGAGCTTTGCCATGGTTTGATGCGGAGTGACCGCCGGAGGTGTCGCAAGCCAGGTGCACGATATCAGGCAGCAACATTAGTAAGCGACGCTAGCTTCGCGGGGCATCATGGCCGGTAGGCACAACCTTCACCTTCACCAACGATCAAGTTCACGGTATCAGTCACACAGAAAAAGCTTTTCAGTGGTACAACAGAAATGAATTCAAGGATGACAAAAGAAATCTAACAAATCACGGGCCCTCCTTCCATTATCCCTCCCAACCAGCCCTAGCTTGCCAATGCAGACAGCCTACATCATGGCGCAAGGAGGGCACCGCTTCTTGCCGCACCTCTTCTTGTTCTCCTTGTGCTGGGTTCGCTTCATCGACTAGATGATAGTTAGCACATACCATATCAAGCCCATTCAAAGTATGACTTACGGCCACCTTCATGTCCTCGAGCAGCTTGGCCTCCCAAGCCTCATCCGTCTCCACGATGACTGTGGTAGCGTCAGTGCTGTCCTCGGTGACAGCGGCGGCAGCGGCGGCAGCGGTGGTGGTAGCCTCGGAAGGCTCGTCGGCTACGGTGACCATGGGGATGGGGAACCCGCTGGGGGGCAGGATGACGGAGGTGGACCAGGCAGTGACCGTGGGCCAGGTAGCCTCGGAAGGCTCGTCGTCGGCCACGGTGACCTGGGGGATGGGCATCCCGCTGGGAGGCAGGATTACGGAGGTATATGTAAAACCTGTCGGGGTGGTCTGAGAAGGAACCAGGCATGTTAGTCCATACTTCATGAAACAGTTGTAAAATGAATTGCTTACGGATGTGGTGAGAGCAGGCATTTTGCTTCGATTTTTTGCTTCAAGATGATTTGTGGTAGATGTCTTGGGATGAAGATAGAATATTGTAAGTAGTTAGGAGGGATAAGGCGGTTTATATAGAGATATTCTCACTTTCTACTGTAGTAGCGCACGGAACTTTGTTGGTGGTGTGTGTAGGCACGAATTGCAAAAACCTCTTCGCTACCCTTGAAATGTGGTCTCGCTCAACCACACAGATATATTGCAGCACCCACAATGCATACCAAAGCTCTTAAAATTGGAAGCATGGAGTAGATACCCTCTAGCCGTCCAATAGCGTATCTGATATTTTATGCCAGCCTGGAAGCGACAATGGTATCCATAGCCTCACTTATGCCCGCATCTCCACAGTTGAGGAATACAACTGGTGTGGTCATCGCAATCATGCCGCCCACTGCTACCCGTGGAGCATACCATGGCTGCGCAAAGCAACTGGAAGTTCTCCAATAATGGGATTTGCCGACTACCCAGTGATGTTCAGAATGTATGAAGCCAGGTTGGTAGCGACCGTAGTTACCAACACCTCGCAAAAAGCCCGCATCCACATACCTGGAACCCATTATCAGCCTCAGTACGAGTAGTCCCCCGTAGCATATCCAAGTAGCAAACCAAGGCTGCACGCGAGCCCGAGAAAGCGCTCATCACACCCATCCGCAACACGCATACTATCAGTGGCTCCCATAGCCACCACACCAACCTGCCCCATACGGTACCATCGTACCATCGCACCTTCCCTCCCTACCCACTCATCCCCACGCTCCCCAATATCCTCCAAACCGCGCACCCTCGCGGCTTCCAAACCGGGGAAAGATAGCTTAGCGACTCCCACACAACTTGCCGTGTACATCATCTCACTTTCCACTTCCCTCCTCCATCTTTCCTTCACCTCACTTCGCACGACGCAAGCCCAGACACGAACTGCAAGCTACCTTCCCAGACCAAACCACCAAGACAGCGCAACGCGACTACCTAACCCAATCACACCCACCAACCGCAAAAATGCACACCCCAACCATCCTCCTCATCGCGGCCGCCGCCAGCGCCGCCGTCGCCGCGCCCGTCACCACCATCAAGCCTACCGACTCAACCAACCCTACCAGCAAGATCAACCACAACGCCCCCGTCGCCGCCGCACTTGCCTCAGCCGGCATGGTCGACACAGAAGGCCACTGCATGCACCCTCCGCGTGCCGCCTTCGCCGCTGGAGATGCCGCCATGGCCGCTGGAGATGCCGCTACTGTTGCTGCCGCCGCTGCTGAAATCGCCTCTGTTGTCGCTGCCGCCCAAGCTGCCACTGCCCAGGCCGCTGCCCAGGCGGACGAGGAAGAGACACAAGAGCAGTACAACAAGAAACTCGTCAAAATGGACAAGGCGAGGGAGCACGGTGTTGTTTGCACTGTTTTGTAGAGTATACCTTACATGTAAGTTATTTCACACGCACGCTTCCGTTATAATCCAAGCTAACACGCCGGCAGTCTAGCGCCATCTACATGACAAATGGTGAGTTACACAAAGGAAGGTGATTTACATGAGAGAGTGGGACAATAGTGAGGGATACATGGCATAACATGGCGTTCGGCGCATCGTAGTGACGTTAATCGCGATCACGGATACGAACACGAACAACTGCGCTCTTAAAGGCTTTTCATGATGTCAATCTGATTCAAACATTACAAACAGTCTACACTATCATACCGTTGTGAAACATCTTCTATCTTCTATTGCCCCCGCTTATACGTGATCTCACAACGATGCGCCTTCGGCGCAATGAGGAAGAAGTTCTAGTACCAGATATTAGCACACATGTCACACACACACCCCACAAACGCATGCATGAACTTACCTCAAACTCCATACTCTCAGGCGTCGTGCTGGGCGCCAAACGGATACCACGGCACTCGCGGAAGAAAAACGCAGTCGCATACCGCAGTTCCATGCGCGCGAGATGAATACCGATACACGAGCGGGCGCCGGCGCCGAAAGGATGGAAAGCGAGCTTCGCCCCAGGCGACTGAGCTTCAGGCACCATTTCCTTGTCGGTGGCGATCCAGCGTTGTGGGTTGAAACTAGTCGGGGTAAGCTTGAATTACGACAGAAGTGCAAAGGCACGACTTACGTCAGAGGGTCGCTCCAGATCTTGGGGTCGCGATGCAAAGTGTAGGCTTGCGTATCGACCGTGACGCCCTGTGGGATGTAGTGGCCAGCGAACTTGGTACCACCTTGCGGTACCACTCTCGGCAGACTACTTGGCGCCGCACCGTAGAGCCGGAGCGTCTCTTCGATAACTGCGTTGAGCAGCGGAAGTTTGATGAGATCGTTTTCAGTGAAGTCATGCGCTAGCGCCGCGGTCTCAGCCTCGAGCGCCGCTTGCAGCTCCGGTCGTTGGAGCACCGCCCATGTGAGGTACGTCAGGGTTACTCCCGTCGTATCGGTGCCTGCAATGATGACGTTCATGGCTTCGATTCTGACGTCCATGTCGTCAATGTGGCCCTCACCTTCTTTCTCGCAGTCCTCGATGACCTTTGCGAAGATGTTGTTTTCGCCGGTGCGTGAGCGTGCTGTTTCGACGGCTTTGCCTGCGCCGGCGAGGATGAACTCGTTTGCGTTGAACATCTCTTGGATTGCTGGGACTGGTACGAAGCGCAGGAGGCGGAGGAATGGCATTTCGACCATGATGCCAGCTCCCATGGTGAGCTTTTTCAGCACGCGCATGAATTGGTTTTGCTACGACATGTTAGCTCTGGTGTGGCATCCGTAGTCGCATCGTGTTACCTCTCCCGATTCCAGCATGTTGAATGAGTCGCCAAATGCGAGGTGGGCGCTAACGTCCGAGGCAAGAAGCATCCACCAGTTGTACACGTCGGCTGTCGCTTGCGTAGCATCCGCCTTGATCTTTGTAACAGCCATGAGCGCTTTGTCTCTGACGACAGACTCCCAATGCTCGACAAGGTAAGTCCTGCTGAATGACCTGGATAACAGCTTCCTTCGCGGTCCATGCTCGCGTGGATCAAGCATGGTGAACACACCGGCCTTGGGGAAGTTCGCAAGGCGGAGGTACCATTCGCTTTTCATGTACTTGGTGCCAATCTTGTGGATCTCTTTGAAGGCATCCAAGTCGGCAACGGCAACCTCATTAGGTGATAGTCGTACAATGGGTCCATATTGCTCGTGGAGGGAGTCGATGTAGAAGATACGCTGCCCTGTTACGACTGCGCGCTTCAGCCGATAGTGTGTGAATCGAGTATACCAAGGGCCTGGCAAATGCTTCGTCCGACAGGTAAAACCAACGTAGAGAAACTGTGGTCGTTAGTGCTGGGTTGCGGAAGTGATATCTTCGCTGCACTACCTTTGCTACTAGCAGACCTATTGCCAGCAAGAATGCGTAGGCGAACGAAGCCATGTTGCGATGTAGTCGCTGGAACAAGAGACAATAAAGCTGATGTAGGTGCAGTATGAGCAATTGAAGCTCAGGAGTGCTATCAGTCGATTGAGGACTCGTGTAGATATGCTGTCGGCACGGTACTTAAACCAGCGCTACGGATCTATACAAGTCAGAATGACCTGCGTGCGCAAAGGACGTTCTCTTATCCATCTTCATTTCTTCTTTCGCTAGGCCAAACAGGATCAGCGGGCATCGTGTACCGGCATTGCTTTTGCGTACACCGGTCTACGGTCAACTGGGGACCCGACAAAGATAGCTAACGGTCCCTGTAGGCCTCCGACCATCGTCGCGCAACTCTGTTGTGACATTGCATGGGGGCACGCGAGCGGCTGTCAGAGCGAAGCAGGCGAATGACAGACGCAGGGCGCTCCTCCGCATCAAGATCTCCAGATGAAACCTTGCCGAATCGAGTATAACGTAGATTGACTGCGCCGAAACCCGCATGGTGCTTGCTGGTAGAGGGAGGGTACACTGGCTAGGGCCCAGGGTGCTCGTCTGAGGCGTAGGACGTTCTGGCAATGGCCCGGATAGACGATCGCATTGTCTTGACGCGAACTCCCGTTGCTATCTCTATCCGTTCAAGGTCGAGTTCGGTTGTTGTTGATGTGCTCAATGTGGGCAAAAGTCGCACCCCGCGGAAGCCGAAGCCAGCAAAGGTAGTACCAATCCGATAGTTCATAGGATTCGCAGAATGCGTCTGGCCTACTACCCAATCTCCGCAATGCGGGGATACTGTAGAATAATCAATGTGGAGGCTAGATAGAGGTTAGCAGGAGCGCTAGAGGCACATCACCGCCATGATCGCCGTTGGCTTACCGCAAGCTTCGAGTCAACGTTCCACCCCACCTCATACCGAACTCTACACCAAGCCATATCCTTGTACCCCGCCAGCTCGTATGTAGAATAGCGTTGTTGAAGCGAGTATCTCCGGGCGCTGCATAGTCGGAACAAGAGGCGCGTGCCGATGAGGTCCACGCGAACGCAGCCGAGAATCAAGGGAACCGTGGCCGGGTTGGGTGTTGCGGTGCGGCTTGCTTCTGTGGCTTCGTTGGGATGATCGGGTACTGAAGACGCGGAAGGTGGTCGGAACTTCGAAGGCGCGAACGCAAAGCTGTTGACTCAATCGCGACGAGAGCCCTGGACAACAGCATAATGTTCGCATCTTGCCAATACAAAGCATTGCAAAGACGTTCATGATACCTCTTACTGAATGCTCCCCAGAAGCGGGCTACTTCGTGCTGGGAAGATGCCTCGTATCCGGCTGAGCTTCTGCACACTTCACTAGGCGTACCGGCTTCTCAGCGGACAGGCAAACACCAGGTACGATGGCGTCGCTGAAAGGTCTGGCCGCGAACAAAGTCAGCTCAGGCCGTCATTGTGACAGGTCGTTGATTACATTTGGCGGCGCATGCTGGCTGTCGCGATGCGTTGCGTTGACCCCGCGCAGTCGGCCAGCCATGCGCGCAATCCCGATTGTTGTGGCTGAACGCATGAGTCCTGCGACCGAGGACTTCCGGACCGCAATTGTTGCTGCAAATGGGGTACCCGGTATTGACTGCGGATGTGACAAGCGACGGGCCGATGGAAATGCTGAATGTGAGATGGACGAAGGTGGTTGAATTCGGGGAGCACATGTATCACCACGGAAGGAGGTCGTGACGTCAACCGTTACCTGCCGCCGGAGCGGGTGTTGCCCGTCGCCATGCAGCTGGGTATAGCTTGGATGATGCTAAGCATTACTTGGGGTATATCATACTACCGTTGACATATCATCTTGCTGCAGGTGTGTGTCACGTATCGTGGTGAGCGACTGTCCACTTGGCTCCTGCTTGCTACGGTAGCCGTGGAGGCTGTTCTTACAACGCTGCACGCGGCCGGATCGTCAATACATGTTCCGCTCCCAGTCAATGGAAATGCCACAAATTGCCATAAAACGGCGTCGATCCCTGTTCATCGCCTCAAACCCGCATCTGCGGATGGCACTCCAAGTTGTATGCAGTTACGTCCTCACCCAAACGAGAAGGGTATTAGAAATTAGTGTTGGTGTAACGAAGCCGGACTTTGGCTCACATGCGCCGGGAGAACGAGCAGTCTATCAGTCCCTCGCGCCTTTTAGCCAGTTCTTTACTCGTTGCAACCCTAACTCAAGCCACCAAAAGCGTCCATCTTCCCGCCAAATTCCAGATCCCATCAATACCTACCCTTCCACCAACTTTTCTTCCCGCAGAATATGCCCATGCCACCTCCAACAACTCTTACACGTCGCCTTCAAACACGGCTGCTCATACATAATCGTATTCTGCCACCCTCCCTTCCTTTGTCTCTTCGGTCCGCCGTAATGGAAGCGAAATAGCTTTACCTTGCAATCAGTAGTCCTACTCCTCACAACTCCACGGTTGTTGTTAGGCGGAGGTAGCGACAGGCATCGTAACTTCAGAGTCAGCTTTCGTGGTGCGTTCTTGTTCTTTTTTTTGTGTAGCGGAGTTGGCGGGTGGTATGCATTCCAGATGTGTGCTGGTATCTTGACTTTGAGGCCTGTTCGGAGGCCTGTTCGGTTTGGAAAGCTGATATTCTCGTTCAGTGTGTCGGAGTCGTACTCGTTCCATATGCGCTTTGGTATCCTGATCTTTAGACCCATCATGTCTGTAATCAGGTCGATCATTGCGATCCTTTCGCTAGGACGTCGGTTGGCTAGGCGCATTCGCACTGTTGTCGAACTTGCTGTTTCCTCCATTTTCGTGATGCGACAGCAAATAAGTTGCCAGCTACGAAGTTTGTTAGTGTACTTGTTGGTGTCTGATAGCTCGGACATGTGCGGCAAGCGAGACGTTGATGAAAGCATGGCTGCCGGAACAAAGGTGTTTCGGACTGTTGAGATGAAAGCCATTGTCTTGACCATGATCAGATGTCTTTCTCTAATGATAAACCACGTAAATGCTCATGATGCGATGCTGAATGCTAGATGATAGTATGAAAGTCGCGTGAGAACAATCGTCTACTCGTAACACTGGTCCCAAAGGCCACCAGCCCTCGCAAAGCTCTGGCTCTCTACGAATTTACTCAACGTACACCTTCCAAACTTGTCGCCGCCGCAAAACTCCAACGGGTGCACGCGGTCGTTCACAATGACACGGACCGACTCTTCCTTCGCATGCCTGCACTGCAGCTTCTCAACGTAGAGACGGGCGGCGAAAGGTACACTCCACGCTGCTGAATAGCCATGTGTCTTCTTTGTATCCTCGATGGTGGTGTTGGACAGCGGCTTCGTCTTGTTGTAAAGTCCGAGCGCAGCCAAAACACCGCTGATGTCGTTGTCGTGGCTGAAGTCGGCGTACACCTTGCGGTCGAGCGGGAACGTCTTGGGGTCGGAGTCGAGCGTGCGGTTCGTGTTGGTGCTGTCCTCGACAGGCTTGTTAGTCAGACGCGCCAACAGCTCGTTGACGTAGCCGACGCCCTGCGTGGGACCGAGCGGGTTGCCGACGCTGTATCCGTAGTACTTGCCCAGCGTCTGGAAGTAGTCATACTCGCGCCATTCCTTCACCTTGAAGATCTTGCAGAAGTCGGACAGCTTTGCAGACGGGTGTGCTAGTGTGTCGAATGGACACATATCCATCAGGTAGATTATAGACGTCGCGCTGAGGTTCGTTCCGAGAGCTGAGTTGATGCGTTCTTGGATGGGTGGGACGAACTTGTCGGCCCAGACCTGCTGCGCCCTGAGTCCGAGACCGTGATGTGGGCCGCCTTCGAAGGCGGGACAGACGTCGTGGGAGAGGGTGTTGTTCCACGTCGGCCCTTCTGGGATCACCACGTCGATGTTTCGCGGCTCCTCTTTCAGCGACTGCGCAACACCCATAAGCCACTTCTCCGCAGATTCGACTACGCGATGCTGGCCCCCTGACCGCACAAAAGCTACGTTCCCGTCGATCAGCTTCTGGTACCGTTGGTAGAAGTGGGCCCCAGAGTTGACCATCTCCTGCCTTCCAGCATCTGTCAACTCATCCGCACCCAGAGTATAGTCATAATCCTTAAGGAACTCGAATTCCTTCGGGTACGATGTAGTCGTGTTCTGAATTTCGGCTAGGAGGATGTGGTACGCGATCGATTTGCCCAGCGTTGGGTCGCGACCGCCGTGGCGGGAGAGAACGTTCGCAAAGGTGACTTCACAGCCCTTGGGAGGCGCGACGTCGATGTCTGAGGGGACCGAGTACCAAAGCGAGTATTGCCCCCAGAAGTGCGATTTCTTCGGACTACATCGGTAGCCTTCGTCGATGGTGTCGCACGACTTCTTGGGACGAGAGAACGTGAAGAGACTGGCGAGTGTCAGCTTTGCGTGCTCCAGCATGTTGGTGCTTCGTACCCATGGACGCAGTACAAGACCACACATGCGCCAACCACAAGTAAGACCCGGCGCCCAAAGCCCTTCGGTCGCTGTTCGCGTCGGGATCTGTTTGAGAGAGGCTCCTTTTCGCTCATTGGGAGCGGAGCATAGTCTTGCGAGCGATTGTTGCGCATCCTGTTCCACGCCTGCGTCATCTAAGAGATGGTTTGGTGACGATGTACGATGCGAGTGGCATTGACGCGCTGCGTACTTCGGCACTAGATGTTGGGGAATCGAGCGTCAACAAGTGACGTATGGCCATCATGGTGTTTCGGCAGAAGCCGTGACCGCCAAGCCGACGCCCGGGCCCCATCCTCATACTCCGTCAGCACTCCTCGATGCCTTTCACTCGCTGTCATCTGATCTCGTCACATATCTCCAAGGCCATCTCCAAGAACACGCTCTTGACGCGCAATCTCCGGCTAGATACGGTCGCGTCCGCTTGCCGACACCAGTTAGGCCTGTGTGCAATTGCGCGATGTAACGCCGTTCCGTCAGCGCGAGATAGTCGTCGCTATGGCGCCTGATTGGCTTCTACCCCATGTTTTGGCCCCTGTGGACACCACCACCGGGCCTCTTATCTGTGGATGAACCACAAGTAAGCATTGACAAGCTTCCACTGACCTGGTCGCCATGCCTGTTCGGTGCAGCCGACGTCAATGGCCGCATGGCTAAGAGCACGGCTTCGCGCATCCTTCCGGATCGCATCTTCACGTCCATGTGTTTATAGAGAGTGTCTGCTCCATCATCGTCTTCCGGTCATTGGTATCACGTCGCGCGGATCTGGTAGCTACCTGCATACGCCATCATGAAACCCGTTGAACGGCACACTCTGGACGATGAAGCCCAGTTGCAGGCACTCGGACACAAAGGCGAGTTGAAGCGCAACTTCAGTCTTTTGTCTATGCTTGGACTCGCTTTCGCCATCTTGAACTCGTGGACTGCGCTGTCATCGTCAATCGGACTGGCTTTGCCATCTGGTGGCTCTACAAGCGTCATCTGGGGACTCGTCACCGCTGGCATCTGTAACTTGTGTTTGGCCGCATCGCTGGCCGAGTTCCTGTCAGCGTATCCTACTGCTGGTGGACAGTAAGTACCTTCAGTCAGCTTTCGCATCGTCAACTCACGCATCGCAGATACCATTGGGTTGCCGTCATTACCCCGCGGAAATGGGTTCCCCTCGCTTCTTTCATCACCGGCTGGATCAACGTATCCGGATGGCTCGCCTTGACTACCTCCGGAGGCCTCCTCGCGTCCCAACTCATATCCGGTCTCATCGCGTTGTTCCACCCTGAGTTCACGCTGCACGCATGGCAGGTCTGGCTGATTTATGTCGCTTGGACTCTCATCGCCTTCGTCATCAATGCGTTCATGAACAACCTCCTCCCCTACGTTAATCGAGGCGCATTCATCTGGTCTATCGGCGGCTTTGCGATTGTCTGCATTACAGCCCTGGCATGCTCATCTCCTAACTACGCTTCCGCCGAGTTTGTCTTCACCGAGTTCATCAACGAGACGGGATGGCCCGACGGCGTCGCCTGGCTCTTGGGCCTACTCCAGGGCGGTTTCGGACTCACCGGCTACGATGCTGTCGCGCATATGATTGAAGAGATTCCGAATGCGTCAGTCGAGGGCCCAAAGATCATGATCTACTGCGTCTGTATCGGAACTGTCACCGGCTTCATCTTCCTCATGGTCCTGCTATTCGTGTCCGGCGGCGACGCGGAAGCCATCATCTCTGCAGCTCCTGGCCCACTTCTACAAATCTTGTACAACGCCACAAGCAGCAAAGCTGGAGCCGCATGCCTCTTAATGTTCCCATTGATCTGCATTCTCTTCGCGGAGATTGCCATCATGACTACCTCTAGTCGCATGACATATGCATTCGCTCGAGATGGTGGCCTTCCATTCTCCAGGGTTTTCGCCAAGGTACATCCACGACTCGGCCAACCGCTCAATGCTCTGATCCTGGCTGCGACCCTAACCATCCTGTTTGGATTGATCTTGATCGGGTCCAGTAGCGCTTTCAACGCTCTCATCTCATCCTCAGTCGTCGCCTTGGGCGTCAGCTACGCCATTCCCGTCGCAATCAACGTCTGCCGCGGCAGAAAGATGCTTGGACCTAGGGCCTTCGTTCTACCTGGACCATTGGGCTGGATCGCCAACTTGATCGGTATCGCATACACAATCATCACCACCGTTCTGTTCCTTTTCCCGCCTGAGCTCCCTGTCTCAGCGTCCAGCATGAGTAAGTTTCAGTATGAGTTTGCTTGGACCTGACTAACAACGCTAGACTACTGCGTCGTTGCTTTCGGCATCATACTGTTCATTAGTACCTTTCAATGGTTCATCGACGGGCGCAAGAACTTTACTGGACCTCGAGCGGATGTTGATCTCGAAATCTTGGAAGCTATGCAGAGCAACGAGCCAAATGGTGCTTCTCTTCAGCATTCCAAAGTCCCTGGTGACGATATCACCAAATAGTTCAAGCGGCTGCATATAGAATTATTGCATGTGTATACCCTTGCGCAATGCAATGTCTTTCCTGTTGCAACAAGCCTGGATTATGCTCCGTCACGACGCATTTAGTGAAAGCACGAACTAACTCTCCCACAATAGTATTGACACAACGTCATATGCAAGAGTCGAACCGCCACATTCACTACTCTTGGCAATGTTGTTGACGACGCTAAAGCTTCCGCGCCTTATGCACCATATCTCGACCTCTTGTTCACAACACTGTTCCACTCTCACTACCCTTTCCGATACGCTTTCCACGCACATCAACCCTATCGCAGACATAGTTTCACAAGAAAGCCACTCGCCGATAGCAAAGATGTTTAATCCCATCCGCAAGCTCTTAAGTTTCTGGAGCGCCGCCGATGCGAACGTCACCACATCGTCCAACGACGCATCAACCAAGGATGTAGCGACTGAGAGCACAGCGTACCGGGCCGCCTGCAATCACGCCGCACCTCCTACACGGTACGCGAGCGGCGTGTTCAACACCACACCGTCTCCGCCGCCCAATGCTGCGCTATCAGCATACCTGTTCTCACAAGTGAAGAACACCAACACGTCTACATCGAGGATGAGCAACATCCCGCCACCGCCATTTCCCATGTTCAGTGCGCCGACTGGCAACGCCACTGACGACGCTTCTACCACATCGGACGACATCGACATGCCAGATGCTACGCCGATGTCGCCTCTGACGCCTCCAATAACACCAGCCCGTGATGGTGATGATATCCGACCTTCGGTCGAGACACCAGCCCAAGAAGACGTTCACAGCGCAACCGCCGTAGACGACGACACTCGCGAGTCGCACAATGACACCACACCACCTACATCTCCGGAACATGACGACCGTATTCCTTCTCCACCACCGCGCCAACAAGACCGCCAACAGACGACACCCCCATCAGAGCCCTTGCCAAACTGGCTAGACGAAATCGTCATCGAAGAAGACACCCCCGAGAACAACCTCCCAGTCGGCTACATGGGTACATTCCGCGGTAGCCGGCACTTCATCCCAGAATACCCCGGTATGAAACGCTGCAGCAACCAAGTCACTCACCTCCTCCTCTGCGGCCACTGGATCGACAGCACCGAGCCCTGCGGCGGAAACTGCAAAAAGCAAGACCACACCCACAAACAGTTCAAATGCCCAACCTGCAACGACATTGTCCGCAAGATCCTCACAGGCTCCTTCTCGCCCGCTGACTCGATGAGACTGAGGGAGTTCAGGAAGCAGAAAGATGTTAAGTTTCTGGCTTGCTGTGTCGAGCAGGTCGTTCGTGCGGCACCGGAACTCAAGAACGGTGTCACGGAGGCTGTGGCTGGTTTTCTGTACCCGCCGGACTATGTGCGTGCGTGTGAGGCGGCTGAGAATCCTGATCCGAGTGGTCATGATACTATTGAGGGCATTGTGCGTGATATGCAGGAGCGGTATGAGCGGAGGAGGAGGGAGGGAGAGGAGGAGGTGAATACGCGCGAGAAGAGGGCTAGGGATGAGGATGCGAGTAATGAGACTACCGATGCGGAAACACAGTTGAACGGGGATACCGTGGAGGGTCGTAAGCGTGAACGAAACGGCTCATCCGCGGGTGACGATCAGACGCACGACACCGCACCTCCTACCAATAAGAAGCGCAAGACGTCCCTAGAAACTCACCGCGAACCCATCACACCCTCTACCCGCGGCACGAAGCGTCGGTCCCCATTCTCGACACCCTCTCCGTCTTCTTCATCCGACGACGCCGCCGATTCAAACGCCTCGCCCTTCGCATACCTCCCCACCCCCAACTTTAAACCCCCCTCCCCACCATATTCATCACCACCCCCAAAGAAGAGGGTCTTCGAGAAGCCCGATCACGCATTTGGTGAGGCCAGCTTCGTTATTGCGGCGCCTCATGTTGTGGGGCCCCTTATGCGGAAGCGTCATGCTGATGTTTATGTCGAGGGGGATATTGAGCGGGAGAGTAAGCGGAGGAGGAGCTCAACGCGGGTGCAGGAGAACAAGTGTGCGGCAGAGAGTGAGAGCGAACGTGCAAAGATGAGTCCGAACGTGAGTGGGAAGGGGTTTGAGGCTTTCAGAAGGGCGTGGGATGAGAGGGAAGAGGAGGAGGAGTGTGAGTTGTAGGGCGGAGGGATGGGTGTGTGGACGTGCGGGACTTGGGAAGTGTTGATGATGGAGATCGTTGACGGCTCCGAGAGAGTTCAGTTGGTTGGAAGCGGAGGTTTTCCTTGCATGCGTGCTTTAACCACCACGGGGTTCGTTCTTTTGATATATGGTTGAGGCCATACTACAAGCACATTACTATGTGTCGGCGTCTTTTAGGAAGCGATCGCTTTAGCAGTGGAATAATGAATTTCAATATGAGTTTAACACGATTGACGATATGCTCGGCTGGAACAACACCCTCCGCTGACAAGTGTCATCCACATCTTCTTCGCAGGCAAACGTCGATATCAGAGAAAATCTAGGTTCAGAACCCTGGCACCTAGACAATCACGATGCGTATGGCCTGACAAGTTTTGAACACAGAGAAGAAAGTCGTTCAGAGTAGAGGCGCAAGTCGAGGTATCCTGTCTCCTATCTCCGGCGGGGCATGCGGTCATCCTCGTGCCGTGTACACCATGTCGGAAGCTTCGGAATGGTTCCGCGACCGCGCAAAATAATTTGACTGCAATGCGATTACCATCACCCGAAATACATTCGAAAAGATGAAAGCCTATGACTACCAGTACTTACACACAATTCCCCTAATCCAACTACCGTGTATCGCACTTCGCCGCATACCCCACCTTTGCCGTCTTGTTCTTAGTAAGGATTCGCCAAGAGCGTTGTAGATCCCTGTCACAGGCTCGGACAGCCCACCTAAAGCGCTCCAAAGCATGTCACATATCAGTCATCTCCGCCCTACCCTCTTGCGGCGTATATAGCTCCCCATGTGCGCCCCTCCCAATGTTTGCCCAGGACCTTCGAATCGACACTTCTCCCCATAATGGCGCAAATGGCTAGGATACGGGCGGGTCCGGCCGCGCTGCGACTGCGACGGGCGGCTGGTGGCAATCCCATGTCACGTCCGCTTTCACGACCGCTTGCACACCCGACTACGCGACTGTCGATCGGCGCATTACGGACAAGATGCATTGCGACGAATGCTGCGATCCAGGAACCCGATGTGGATTTCCCCGCGGGAGTACCCCCAGTCTCGGTGCCGGCGTCGTCGAAGGTGGATGAGCGGAGGAAGGCGATTAAGAATGCGAAACCTTTTTCTGATTTCTTGACGGATACGTTCAATCGGCAGCATGACTATCTCCGGATCAGCATCACAGAGCGCTGCAACCTGCGGTGTCTGTACTGCATGCCAGAGGGTGCGCTTCCAACATCTGCATAGCAAAGGTACCTGCTAACAAAAAAAAAACAGAGGGCATACCGCTATCACCCCCCGCCAACATGCTCACCACGCCCGAGATCTTCTACCTCTCCTCCCTCTTCGTCTCGCAAGGCGTGACCAAGATCCGGCTCACAGGCGGCGAGCCCACGGTCCGCCGCGACATCGTCCCGCTCATGCAGCAAATCGGCAGTCTGCGCCCGCGCGGCCTCCGCGAACTCGCCCTCACAACCAACGGCATCTCGCTGCACCGCAAACTCGACGCCATGGTGGAAGCTGGTCTGACCGGCGTCAACCTCAGCCTCGACACCCTGGACCCGTTCCAGTTCCAGATCATGACCCGCCGGAAAGGCTTCGACGCTGTCATGAGGTCAATTGACCGTATACTCGAAATGAACAAACTCGGCGCGAATGTGAAGCTGAAGGTCAACTGCGTCGTCATGCGCGGTCTGAACGAGCGCGAGATCCTGCCTTTCGTCGAAATGGGCCGCGAGAAAGACATCGAAGTGCGCTTCATCGAGTACATGCCCTTTGGCGGAAACAAATGGAGCGAGAACAAGATGATCAGTTTTCAGGAGATGTTAGACATCATCCGCACGAAATACCCTGGCCTAAGACCCGTTCCTGGACACAAAAATGACACGAGCAAGACGTACGAAGTACCTGGTTTCGTGGGCAAAGTCGGCTTTATAACGAGTATGACGAACGATTTCTGCGGGTCATGCAATAGGCTTCGCATTACGAGTGATGGGAACCTTAAAGTCTGTTTACATGGTAATGCGGAGGTGAGCTTGAGAGATGTGCTTAGACAGGGCAATAACGGCGAGCCTATTGACCAGGAAGCTTTTGAGCGTATCAGGCAGGTTGAGATGGACAGACATGAGGGCCGGCTGAGCGACGAAACGGTCCTGGGCTGGGGCCAACGCGAGCGCGAACTTCTCGATGTTGTCGGAGCTGCTGTTAAGCGGAAGGCGGAGAAGCATGCTGATCTGGATGATTTGGCCAATGGAGAGAATAGGCCTATGATTTTAATTGGTGGGTGAACTTGGACTCCCTTTCTCTTTTTTCTCACGACCTTCGAGATGTACTCCCCTTCGCCATTATCTGGCTTTCTCCCCACGAACAGTCATGGTTGGATGTCTGATGATACCACGGCGGTCACTGCATAGATGGCGTTTTGAGCGATCTCATTTACTGTCGCTTAGACTTGGATATCTGGCTATATACACCAATCATATACCCGATTCTGTCCTCATCTGAGACCGCCAGTCTGTGATGTACCTTGCTGACCTCATTTAGATGATAAACCCTTGTCCAGTCTGGATCCCCAGTGGCCCACGTTACGAAGACAACCTTCCCACCACTCAAACCCTCTGCTACCCCGATCTAGCACACCCACCTCGCCACTCCCTTTCCTACACACCACCTCTCCTCCCACAACAACAACAACCACCCGCGCCTTCTCAACATCAGCCCCATCCGTAGCGAAGAAAACCTACCAACTCAAACGCCTCGCCAAAGCAAAAAAGCTCATCAAAAACATAGATACATCAAGATCCACAGACGCATTCGGCGTCCAACAGTTTCTAGAGGACGTCGAAGCACCAAATGAATCCGAAAACCTTCTGAGGGATATCGAGAAGAAGATTGCTAATCTACACCGTCGTATCGTGGAGGTTGAGAAGGAGACGCCTCTGGCTTCTGCTTCTGCATCCCAGGTGCCAGCCCCGCCAGTATTGATTAAAGAAAGTGTGGCTGATGCGTTCGATGCCGTTGGGACGGCGGTTAGTAATGCTTCAACGGGTCCAAGAAAAAGGAAAGGCAGACATGAGCGCGAACGAGCTCGAAGACGTGAACAAGAAAGATACCGGAACGAGAAGATGAAGGAGCTTGGTGTGCTGTTGAACCAATATAAAGAACAAGCCGAAGTCGTCAAAGCGGAAGCAGAGAAAACGGCTGAGATGCGCAAGCGACGGGAAGAAGTATTAGCGAAGAAACGCGCACTACTTCGCCAACTACACGAATACGAAGAGGAGGAGCGCAGGGCTAGTCTTGTGAAGAGGGCGGGGATGGTGGATAGGGAGGGCGGGTTGGCGGAGGGGTTTGAGCTTGATGATGTACTGGATGATGCTATGAAGAAGGTTAAGAAGATGCCGATGCATCCGCCGAGGGAAGAGAGGGAGTATAAAGAGAGGGAGATTAAAGATGTGGATGTGCCGAGGGTGAAGAGGGTTCTGCGACCAGCGGGGACGGGGGCTGTGTCGGTGTTGCAGAGGGGTGGGGATGAGATTATGGATCAAGAAAGAGTGGGTGTGGCGTCTGTGGAGGGTGTTGTGGATGGGGAACGATCTGGTGCGAGCGACTTTCTCCGGTCTGAAATGCCTCAGAAACAGACATCGGCCACGCAAAAACCAGTCGATACGGCCGCAGCCGAGCATGCCACCACTCCCATCGCCAACGTAGGAGATCCCTTCCCTCCCGCCTCCGTCCAACAAAAGCCATCAACCAAGGCCAGCAAACCCATCAAAAAGGATACCCCCCGCTCCCCATCATCCCCACCGACCTCAAAAGATGACCTACGTCTCCACATCCCTCCCTCAGGCATTGTCCCCATCGACGCCGACCTAATCCTTTCCTTAGATTCCCCAGTCCCCGCCCTCCAATCCCAAGTCCTCGCCCTCCGCAACCGCCTAAAATCCTCCTACCCACGCATCGACAACCTGCCCTACGACGTCTGGACCTCGTCCAACAAACGCACTTTGCAAACCTGGCTTAAAATCCTCATCAGTCGCTGGAACGCGCGCTTCGATGATGTGGATCATACGGGCCAGGTTGATAAGGGGATTGTGGATGAGAGGGTCAAGGAGGTGCTGGATAGTATGGTTAGGGAACATGATTTGGGGAATGAGGCTGCGGAACGCATGGCGATGAGGTGGCATGAGGTTTTTGGGGGGAGGGGCGGGATGTGGGGGGATAGCGAGGGAGTGTTGGATTGGGAGGAGATGGAGGCGGGGGGGTTGGGGTTTTTGGGTTTGGAGACTGAAGAGATGGACGGTGGGGTTGAAGTGTTGAGTCAGGCTGGTGAAGAGGTGGCTGTGGAACAGAAGAATATTGAGCCTTCGCCTGTGAGGACGGCGGGAAGTGGCGTAACGACCAACGGGGTCATGGGTCGCAGGATGTATTCGACGTCGACGAGACGGGGGTTTTGGTCTTGGTCCAAGATCCTTGGGACGGAGGGGAAAGACGAAAAGAACGAGAAGAAAAAGGATTTGAAGCAGCGTTATAGGACAGACGCCATACCCGAAGCCACGACCCAGCCCAAGCCCGCTGCTCCACCAAACGCCAAACCAGTCGTGAAAACCGATGCGAAAACGCACGAAAAGACCAACACCCAATCCATCGCCAAACCAGACGTCAAGCCCGACCCAAAGCGCCAACCCAAGCGCCCCGCAGAGCCCGTCCCACCAAAGCCCGACGCCAAATCCGACGCAAAAGCAGACACAAAAGATGACGCCAAACCCGACCCTCCCAAAAACATAGAGTACTTACCTCGGATGCATCGGCCTTTCGGTCAGGGCGTAAGTCGTACCGTCTTGCGGAAAAAGAGGAGGCAAGCTAAGAAGATAGAGGATGAGGGACGAATGACTGGGGCACTGAAGCGAGGACGAGAGGGTGGGGAGGAACAGATGAACATCCAAGAGCAAGGGATAGAAGATGGAGAACGACAGCTTGGCGCACATGAACGTGCAGAAACCATATCACTGCAACGCCGGGTGGACAAAATTGACAAGGCTGAGGAAAGCCTGTCTAAAGCCGTGCCACGGCATCATCAAATCGTGGATGGACAAGACGCAGACACCGAAAAACCCGCGTTTGCACGCGTCAAGAGATCCCTACAGTCCCTCTCTGAACCCAGACGCTCGAGACACATCGAACTCGCGAGAACTGAGCGAGCTGAACTCCCTGGGCTGCCCAAACAGCCCGGACCGCCTAAATGGACTGCGAAGCCTTCTTCTCTGCAGGACTTTTTGGATAGCATGAATGAGGTCGCTGCGCATTCGCCTTTTGAGGCGGAACCGAGACAACAGCAACAGCAACAGCAACAGCAGGCAAATCCTTTGTCGGTTCTGGAGGGACGGAAGGATCTACCACCTCAACAACAACCATCATCATCTCAACAGTCCTCTCCACAACCCCAACCTTCCCACTCCCAGCCTTCCCCCTCTCCCTCTCCCTCCCAACCACCACCATCCCTCCCCCACCTCACCCCCTCCGGCTCCGCACACATGGTCTCCGTATCCGCCAAGGAACACACCACCCGCACCGCCATCGCCGTCGGAACCGTGTATTTCACCAACGCCGTGCCCCTCCGCCTCATCCGCTCAAACGCCATCAAGAAAGGAGACGTTCTATCTACCTCACGCATAGCCGGCATAATGGCCGCGAAAAAATGCCCAGATCTAATCCCATTATGCCACCCCATCGCTCTAACCCACGTTGGCGTTGAACTCCGACTTTTTGGTGATAAGTCGGATCCGCGGATGACGGGGAAGGAAGGGGAGATGGAGGGGTTGGGGGGAATGGAGGGAAAGGGGGAGGGGAAGGGGAAGATGGGCTTTGGGGGTGTGAACATCGAAGCTAAAGTCCAATGTACGGGGCCGACGGGTGTGGAGATGGAGGCCCTGACGGCGGTTATGGGCGCGGCGCTTAGTGTGGTGGATATGTGTAAGGCGGTGGATAGGGCGCAGAGGGTGAGTGGTGTTAGGGTTGTGATGAAGGAGGGGGGACGGAGCGGGGAGTGGAGGGAGGGGGGGTGGAGGAGTTGGCAGGAATGAAGGGAAGATGGCTGGGTAGAAGCGGGTGAGTGTAGGATTGTGTAGTTGTAAGAATATAGGGGTGTGATTATATGTGGTTCGGAAGTCTGCGTTAATGTGGCACTCTCTGCTGTTTTGACTGTTACTTCGGCCTTTAGGGGGTGCATGGAAATGACTAGACACAGCATTTGCTTAGTGTTCTGCTTCTCTCTACGCTTATGGAGAACTGGCAAGGTATCCAGGGGCTTCGCTTGCGACTCTTCTTTAAGTTTGGTGATACTTGATTAGCTTGACTGTCCCACAATAGCGGATAAGACAGGATAGGAGAGCTATTGAGAGAAGCGTTTACATGTACATGCACGCCCTTCGACGGAGTGAGTCAACTCCACCACAGCAGTGCATGAGTCACGATAGCTATTTAATGCAAAAATACCTCCACACGATACTGATTTTGGTATGAATTGTGTAAAAACCTTTCTTAAAGGGCGTGTACATATGAACTGATCAGTAATCCAAAGGCAGCATGGTATGCATTAACCATCAGCGCCTTTGCGACTCCTCTTGTCAGCCTTGCGTACGCACACATGTCCATGCAGTCTGCCATCGATGGAGGGAACGCGCAATACCGGAAACTCTACTATAGTCTGCTATGGCGAATAGCTGGAGCTGACATGTGAAACAGACGCAGGTAAGGCACCAGACGATCCCAGGGCAGCGATAGTGGCAGCCCGATGTGTAGCGCGCGACGTGATTGGTCGTCGGACCCCATATGCCGTGTAGTCCGTGCGGTCCGGGCAAGGGTTCAAGCTAGTGACATCACTTTCTCAACATCAGTGGGGGATGGCCTCGAGACGTCACTCGCCCGCGCTGCTCGACTGCGCGCGATCTCCAGCTGTTCTGCCGCTATGAGTATAGAGCAAGTCTTAGGACCCTGAGCGCTTGAAACTGCGGGTCCCAAAACAACGTGTTGCATGCTACCGTAGAGTTTGTCGGTGTGCCCTCTTTATAGGGCGCATCGCGCCTTCCCAAAGCAGGGTTTGCCTGAATTGCGCCAATTCAAGACGACGACTGCCACGCAATTTCCCTCATCACTGCCACCAAGCGCGCCATTATAGTCCTCTCTTCCCACATCAACCGCACCTCCACCACCACACCGACCTCACCACATGCACAACTAAACAGCGATCGCATCCCCGCCATGACCAGCGTACTAAAAGGCGGCTTCGGCTCGCCCAACGGTGCGCCATTAATCGCGACCAACTCCGGCACCGAGTTCGTCAACACCGTGTGCCCACTTAAGAGCGCCCTCGATGGCTACGACAACACGCTCCCCTGCAGCAAGCAGAAGATCCACGTCCCGCAGAACTTCTGCGACGCCATGGCCATCCGCGAGGAGGTCTACGGCGAGCAGGGCGTCCCCCTCGAAGCCGAGTTCGACGAAGACGATGCCCGCAGCTGGCACTGGGTCGCTTATGCTTCCGTCGCCACACACTCAACCCACCCTCCCAAGACACTGCGTCGCTCCGACTCTGGCAACACTCCAGCTGATGACGCCCGCCGCGCCTCAGCCACCGCCACCCGCGTTCCCGTCGCGACCATTCGCCTGATACCCCCACCCCACGGTCCAAACAAGTACGTCGAGGACGACAAGACGGACAAGCATGCCGATGCAGACCCACCGGGTGAGGAGCAGGAGAGTAAGCACCCGCCCGAGCCATACATCAAGCTCGGCAGGCTCGCAGTCCTAGCGCCCTACCGCAGTCTCGGCCTCGCGAAGCTGCTCATCAACGCCGCCCTCGACTACGCGGGGTCAAATCCTGATCTCATCTACCGGCCTCCATCTCCCACCGCGCTGGAGATGGCGCAGATACTCGGCAACAACAAGGAGCGCGAGATTACCTGGCAAGGCTTGGTCATGATCCACGCCCAAGCCAATCTGCAGAGCATGTGGGAGAAACACGGTTTCCACGAGGAGTTGAAGAATGATGATGGCGACGTTGAAATACCAGCAGAACCCCACTGGACCGAAGAAGGCATCGAGCATGTTGGCATGTGGAAGAGGCTGCCGATTGAGAAGAGGAAGAGGTTGTCGCTTTCTTCCCTGGAGTCGGGGTCTTGAAAAGTTTTGGTTTTGTTTCTGGTTTACTTACACATGTTTGATAGGTTCTGGCTCGGAGACGTGCCGAACATCTACGTCAGGCCATGATTCAGGCCATGATGTTTACGCTCATTTTACGAACGGAGGATTCAACATTGCTTATACCCCACACTGCACGATTACGACGATACGGCCGGATTTCAACATTATCTGTTTTTTGCGAATAGAAGAAGATGAAGAGGCAAGGCAAGACATAGAGGCGTCATGGTACATGGCTATAGACTAGTAACGAATCTCTTCCTTCTACTTCTCACATTTCATCCACGTATGCATTCTCAAGAGTCCCGTGTCGTCCTCTCTTGTTCTTCCATCCCATTTCTGTCTTCTAGCGAACTTTCACGTCTTGGTATTCCTTCACTAGCCCGAAACTGCAGAAGCGAACTCGGGTCCTACGCAGTGCCTGTTGGTATGCGATTCATGCGACTTCCTCTTAGCCACCAGCCGAGTAGTACCCGCACGGCAGAAAGTTGCCGATATGTAGTGTGTTGCGCCAGAGGGAGACGCATCCCACCAGTGCGACCACGCACCGACCACACACCGGCCTCGTCACATTCACAGAACGTGGGCACAGTGATACAAACGACGCACTAATATACTTCCCGCTGTCAGAAACATTTCACTCGATGCTTGAGTCGCGAAAGTAGCAATTCGGTACCTCGCATCCCGGGTTGGGTAGGGGTGGAGGAGGGGAGGAGGTGGAGGCCTCTTCCCTCTGCTTCTGTGCATGTGCCTATCCGTCCGCCTAGCCTACACTGCCGGCCTCATTGCATTTATGGAGTGCCGGCACAGTACTACAAACGACACACTAAAGTTCCTCCCGCTTTTGAAACCATTCACTCAAACGTTCCGCTAGATCACATCGCAAACAGAGCAATCCAGTACCACGCATCCTTCCCGTCTCCTCCCTTTTCCTACCACGTCACATCACAACGGAAACCCGCTGCTGCTCCACTGCTTCACCAATATCACTTCGCACCACACTCGCTTCAATGTCCGAAGACACCCCCACCAAACCCACTTCCAAGGCCAGTCTCCTCAAGCTCCTCCGCCTATGCACTCGACCCGTCGTCATGCTTCCGTTTCTGGGGACCATCGGCCTCGTACTCATGATCACACTCACTGTGCTCCTACCGCAAAATGTTCACTCCATCGAGATCCCCGGCGCGGATAACAACCACAACTACCTCGTCGCCGTCTCCCACTTCCCCTTGACAGATTCCACAACAAAGAATCCTTACCACCCGGATGAAGACCGACGAGTCATGGTCAGCTTTTACATGCCTGTGCCTAGGAAACAGTGCTCTGCAATGGGCACGCAGGAATATATGCCGCCGCAAACCGCGAAGATAGCAAACGAGCAGTTCATTGAAGGCAACGAGCGTGACGCAGGTGTCTTCGAAACAATGATATATTCGTCTTGCATCAGCAGCAGCAGCGGCGGCGGAGGTGACGTCAGCAAAGTCCCCGTCGTAGTCCTAGAACCACACGTCGACACGAGCAGGTTGATGTACTCAACAATGGCGCGCTACATCGCCGCCAACGGCGCTGCGGTCGTGGTCATCGACCACCCCGGCGACGCGTCAATCGTCCAGTTTACATCCTCGCGTACCCGCGATTTGGACATAGTGTATAACAGCGGGACGGTGCCTTTATCCAACCTGTCCCCCCTCACGCAATATAACGCAACAGTCCGCACCGCAGTCGAAACACGCATATCCGATATCGCATTCGCCCTCAGCCAAATAAACAGCACATCCTTGCTCACCCGGCAATTCCCCTCCCTCCACTTCTCGGGTAGTCTAAACACAGAAACCTACGGTATCATAGGCCACGGTCTCGGCGGCACAGTCGCAACCTCCCTCAGCCTCTTCCCCACCCTCCTCTTCCCCACCCTGCTCAACGCCACAAACTCCCCCACCACTCGTTTCTCCATCTCCCTCTCCGGTACACCGCCCCTCCTCGCCTCCTCCACAAACAACACCCCGCTCTTCTTCTTCGGCCGCGCAGACTTCCGCCGCGAACACGACATCAACTGGCCGACCACCTGGTCGCATCTCACGGGCCCAGCCACCGAGTTCGATCTCGACGACTCTGCTATTTTCGATGCGAGCGATCTACCGCTGATCATGGAGCTAGCGCGGGAAGAGGGTGGGAAAACGGGGGTGGTGGGAAGGGGGCTTAGTGGGAATAGGCCGGCGGAGGGGGCGAGGGCGGTGATTTGCTTTTTGGAGAATATTGTTAAGGAGATGGTGGGGTAAGTTTTTTTTGGGATGTAATGGCGCTGGAGGTGGAAATGGATGCTGACTTGTTCTTAGGCTTGATGATCAGGGGAGGCATGTTGGGGATTGTATTAGGATGTTTGAGGGGGTTAGGCCGTATCCTGGGTATGGGAAGTAAGAGTGGGATAATTTCATAGTACGCTGATTTTGCTACTTGGGGAACGAGTATGTGCGATCATGTTTTAGACACATGATCATCGTACATGCAAAGGTGGAACGCTGCTGTTGTTTGGGAATGTTTTCCTCGAAATTAACATTGCGCATAGTACTCGTGTGTCGCCGGAATTGTCTAAGCGCCGCCATGTCCTATTCCTGCACTTCCCACTTTGAACGCTTCTTGAATGATGTTCCATACCTTGCGAAATACTCATCAAACGCGTCGGCTAGGTGATCTATCACGAAAGCTTCTATCAGATCGCGACTCGTCATTATCCAATCGGCAATGCGTTCATACGTTTCCGGTACGCCAGATTGATTAAACAACTTAACCAAAAACTCCCATACTACGATTGAAAAGATCGGAAGTATGCTGAGTATAGGTATGGTCGCCTTATTCGTACCGTTTTCGACATCGAATTGATCGAAAAGTGCCCTGAGCACCAGGGAATCAGTCCAGGCCGAAAATCCGAGTGCACAAGTTTCAAGTGACGGTTTCTGTTTGAGAAAAAGTTCCTGGTACATCCCAGCGAGCTTGGCCACCGTCGCTGTGTCAATACCAAGAAATACCGCCATCTTGGCGGCAACATATAGATCCGTTGGGGGAAAGCGGTTGGCTTTCTGATGAGACTCAAGGGAGGGCTCGTGATTGGTCACTGTTGTCGTCGCGTGTTCTGATGTATACTTGTTCCTTTGTTCTTCCAAGAGCTTCACTCCAATGAATCCCAGCCGACAAAATCGAAAGTCTTCAGGCAACAGGTCGGATGTATGTGAGTACAAGCTCCACATCCTCGCCCCTTCATATAAGTCATCCGATCGCCTTGATGGATTGAGCCTGTGGGTCTTGGGGTAGATCTCGCGGTATATATGGAACATTTGATGCTTGAACAAGTCCAACAGATTGTTCTTCGCCCGGATGTCTATCATGGGACCATCTTCCATGTTGAAGATTCCTTCGTAGCAAATGTTGAGACACATCAACGTATCTTCGTATCGTTTCGTAATGAAGAGGCCTTCGAGATCCTGTAGAACACGATGATGACAATGGCGGTGAAGAATATCATGGAAGTCCAGTGCGTCTTTCAGGTATGGCCTGAAGAAGCATATTGCATTCTTCAACTTAACCATGCTAAAAGAGTAACTCCAGGTTGTTCCCTGGTTGCGAAGATCCGGGTCGAATTGTCTGACGTTTAATGGCTCGAACATGTCTAAAAGATCGCGAACATGTAGACCGAGTCTTCGCATGAAGTCTGAAACGAATTGACTAGTGACGCGATCAATTATCACAGGATGCAAGCCGTCGTTCCATTCGAATTTCCGAGAGCGAGGAAGGCTAGATGTTAAGCTGGCTACCGTCGCTGAGCTTGATAGCCCTCCCGGTGGTATATCGGTGTAGATCGACATCTCAGAAAACTTCTTCCGAACGGTGCACGTAAACTTGGGAAGCCTTGTGCGGTCGTGATGTTTTCTCAAGATTTTCATGCATTCGAGGCAGATGTCACCAGTCAAGGTTTCGCACTACGGACAGTGTTAGCCAGATATTGAATGCCAAGTTGTAAAAAAAACTTCATACCTTGCGTTTGCTTTTGCTGTAGCGACATCCAAAGCAGGATGATTTACTCTTGTCTGGACGCCGGCTATAGACTATTGGCTGGTACATTTGTTGCTGACGATCAGCTTCTGGGTTCGTGTGGAAAATGACGTTTTCCATTTCGCGGCCTGGTCTTGAATTCTTCTGGTAGGGGCTGGCGCTCACGCTTTGTCTGCTTTTGTCACGTTTGGACTTTCCTCTGATAGCTCTAGTACGGACGATAGGGCCGGCATTACCTGTCATGGCAAAGTTGTTCGTTGCCATAAGACTAGTCTTCGCCACCGGTGGTAACTCATGCATTGTTGTAGCGAATGGATGACTATCAGATGGATTTACATCCTCGTTCGATGTGGGAATGGCACGAGGAGGATCTCCAGTGCCGTAGTCGAGGTTGTTGATCGCGTATGTTGGGAACTGGCTTGTGGCAACAGGTTGTGGTTCTAGAACCTGCAGTGAGAGATTCGATTGTTGGTGATGGTATTGAGTAGGGGCCACGAGGGGATAGGGCTGAGTTCCATGGTCGTATTGACTCAACATAGATGGCATCGTGTTCTGATGCGATGTTACAAATGCCATCGGATCAATGGCAGTTTGCTGACTATGTGCCGAGTGACCGAAGGCACTATAATGAAGGTATCGGGAATTTAGCAAAGTCGTGTCCTGATGGTCGAGCTCCCGGGCATGATTGTGAAAGGCATTTGGGTAGGTGATGCTCTGCGATGATAGCTGTTCAGACCATGGGCCACGGTTGAACTCGTATTCGTTGCTACCATCATTCGAGATGTAGCCGTGATTGGGTACCTGAAGTGGGTGCACAGGCATGTTGGTGTATTTATAGGCCCCAGTATACCCCGTACTCGTCTCATCCGTGACAGCATCTGGGTAGCCAGTAGCCACTGCACCTAAGTGAGAGCTTGCGGGAAGGGTTGATGCATTCTGCATGATCTCCCAGCGTCGTTCAGTATACTGCCATTCTGCCCGAGCAAGCTCTCGTTGCACACTTTCGGGTAATTCTGTCTCATGTACCCGATTGTGTCTGGCAAGCCCCGATGATGGCTGGATGAACTGTGGCGGCACCAGCGACGATGGCTGAGGGGCGTATTGTAGGTCGATGCTCGTCGATGGATCATGCAACACCATGGCATCGTCTGACGGTGGAACGTTGTATGCAACAGAGTTGTGAGCGGTTGCTTGGAGCGGTACATCGGGTGGTCGGTAGATCCATCCCGTTATATCTTCGTCCGGTTGTTCGGGATCGGCGACAAACTCGCGATATTCCATGTCGAGTTGGCTCGCAAGCGGATTTGACAAGGCGCGGAGGAGACTGGCTCCCTCAAGCGACGAGGCAGGAGCAGCGAGGTGCTAATAGTGTATTGCACGGCTGCGGATGTGCAAAGCTGGTCGAGCGACCTGTGAGGATTGGAGTGATGAGATGAAAGTCGACATACTGATGAAGTGGTGGCAGCCTTGTGCTCTTATACCGACGAGACGAAAATTGTTGTGTTGAAAGACAGGCAGAATCTGAGGGGTAAGGCTGAGTGGTAAAGGCAGGAGGACGTCGCCAACACCTTCCGCAACCCAAAGCGGACTAGGCTACTCCATCTCACATGCGCTGACATCGCTCGACCCATGCTTCCGCACCTCGAAAGGTGCTAGCGTTTTTTTGCTTTTCAGCCTTCTATAGTTCCGCAACTCAATAGGGATTAGCACCACGTAGACATGCATATCCTTTTCCTTCCGCAACCACATCGGGGTGTGCGAAGACATCATACTCAAAACTTGCGATGTTGCTGCGCGAAGCCTTGATGCCTCGACTGCATCGTGTCGTGCATGTAGATAAGAAGACAGAAGTCGCACGCGATGCGATGTCCTGGAGAGCGCCTGGGTAAACAACAAACCTTTCCCGGCCTTCGGAGATCCAGCGACTATCCTTCCCGCCCCACAGCCCGTAACAACGCCACTCGGGTAAAACCACCACCACCCCAGTCATGTGGACCAAATCAGACGTGCTTGCCCTCCTCCAACTTCTCGTCACGATCATTCTCGCAACAATCCAAGCTGTATGGTGTTTGACCATTCGTCGAGGTGCGCGTCTTGTTCTTACACAAGATTCGATGCTGACAGCACTGAAGTTGCCATGCGACGTAGCGCGCACAATCCAGCCTGTCATGATGGAGATGAGAAGAGAGGCCAAATGCAGCCACAGCCGCAGCTACGGACACCGTCAAAGCCACAGCCACAGCCACAGCCATGCAGGTGAATGTTTTCCTCGAGTATCGCAGCGCAGCTATATGTATACGCAACAGCAACATCAGATAGACGATTAGTATCGCCTGCGCTATCATGTTGGTAGTTCAGCTTCATGTACAGGACGGATGAGAAAGGACATGAGACGCGCTGCATTATCATTATACCCAATAGCAAAACCTCATACACATATTCTCCACCCCCTTCTCCTCTCCCCCTACAGCCTCGCCGACTCCCTAACCTCCAACCCCCCCGCAATCCCGCGACTAATATAATCGCTAATCGCCATATTCGTAACCATAGGATTAACCCCACTCGCACTAGGAAACACACTCGCATCCGCCACATACAGCCCCTCCGTACCCCAGACCCTGCCCTGCGGATCAACAACCCCATCCCTCTCCCTCGCACTCATCCGACAAGTACCCATCTGATGCGCAGACACATACACACTCTCCGGGCTAGGCAACCCCTTCTGCCTTATCTCATCCAGCCAAGCCACAAACTCCGGGTCGTTGATACCGTCACCGGATGAGGTTGAGGTTGAGGGATCGCGGATAAACGGCCGCATGTTGGGTATGACGGTGAAGATCTCGGATGCGCCTTCCACATACTGTATCTTCGCGAGCGCAATAACGCCCTCAAGCACATGTCTCTTATCGTAATTACTCGTCTGATACGAGAACCTAACCCGTCCATCCACCGGATCCGGATACACACGCCCCGTATCCCGATCTCTCGCAATGGAAATATACCCAACCATGTGTTTCAGCTTCGCAGCATCAATCTTATACTGCATCGCCGACTTCCAGTCCACCCACATCAGACACGCGGATGGAACCATGTTTGTGGCTTCGAGCTTGACGCCGTGGCCGGCGTTGTCCATGTTTTCAAACTCGGAGACTACGGATGTCAGGATGCCGCCTTCCCACGGTTTTATCTCTTCGGTGTGGTAGGCGCCGAGGAAGGTGACGGGGTGCAGGTAGAGATTTCGTCCGATTTGAGGGTTTTTGAGACCGGAGCGCAGGAGGAGGAGCGGGGATTGCATGGTCCCGCCGGAGACAACGACGCGTTTGGCTTTTATTAGGACGCGGCGGGTGGTTAGGGGGGTGTTGGAGACGCCGCCTTGGGCGTCACGCGAGGTCCAGGTGCCGAGCACGCCGGTTGCGACGCGCTTGCCGCTTTTGTTGGAGAAGATGACTTTCTCAGCGTGGAAGCCTTCGATGAATTTCGCTCCTGCGCGCGCGGCGTCCGGGAGGAAAGATACGACTGGGCCTTGCTTTTCGCAGGAACCACAGCCGAAGTTGCAGTAGCCGCAGTAGTGTTGCTGGCCGCCAGTGTTCTGAGGCACAGGCGCAGCGTTCCAGCCGAGTTTGCGGGCGCCTTCGAGCAGGATCTCGTTGTTGCGGTTTTGCTTGATGTTTTTGTCTGACACGCCCATTCGGTCGCAGACGCGATCGAGCGATTCTTGGAACTGGGCGGATGTGAAGAAAGGGAGGCCGCGGGCTGCCCATTCGCGGCGGACGTAGCCTTGGGTTTGCAGAGAGGCAGACCAGTTTACTGTTCCTCCGCCGCCCAGGGACTGGCCTGCTACTACGCTCACTGAACTGTCATCGGATGTTAGGAAGGACCCGCTCATGAAAAGGTGGTGCCAGCCATCTAGTTCGGCCATGGGAAAGTGGTCTGGCGTCCAGTGGTATGCCTTTTCTACAATCAACACACGATGTCCGGCTTCAGCGAGGTTCTTCGCCGTCACGCCAGCACCACATCCACTACCCACAACCACCACATCTGTCTCAATAATCTCAGGTTCGTCACCTGGCGGTATCTGAATGAACTCATAGTCGAAGCCCTTCCCAGGCCTCATACCAACGGGCACACGCGGGGCACCTATTACGCGTCTCAGCGAAGGCGACGTCTTGATCCAAGCCTGCTTAGTGATAATCACCAGCGAGCGGCGCAGTTGGCGAAGCGGTCCCAACCGCGCGGTAGCCCAGCCCTGGATAATCGATTCCCTTACATGGGCAGGTTGCTCGCTGATTGGCGTGAGATAGCCCGTCAAAGCCAGTGACCCCGCCCGAGTGTTGAGGACGTTCAACACCATGCACAAGTCCTTTCTCTGGTTCTGCGGCATGTACATGGCGAAGACGCGCTGCAGCTCCGCTCGAAACGCCGGATCCTGACTCGCATAGTCGTCCAGATACTCCTTCACCGCCGTCTCCGCATCAGGGTCGTTTCCGGGCGCTAAAGCCCTCAGCTTGCTGACCGCAGTCGAGTAGTCGGTGTCGGTTGCGGCGAGTTCAGTCTGCGTCCTCGCCGTGGAGATGGGCTTGATTGCTGGGATGACGGCATCCGTGATAGCAAGTAGCGTCTTCCATTGTTGAGGCGTGAGCGGATCCTCAGCTGGGAGCGGAGGCAGCGGAGTAGCTTTCGGCGAAACGGGCTCAGAAGGGAGTGTTGTTGACATTTTGCCACGTATGGTTTGGTGTTCAGGGATAGCCTGGATGTCGCGCGTGGACCATCAAAGGGTCTTGAAGGTGGAGCTGTCGGGCATGCTAAGGACGCAGGCGTCGTTTTGTTTAGTTTCCAACCGTGTCCACTGCGAGAGATGAAGCAACTTCCCCCGCGCCACATGCCGTGCCATTGTTGACGTCTGCTAGCCCGTGGCGGTTCGTGCCTCGGTTCAGAAAACAAAGTTCATCGACGTGTCCCGGCGAAGGGTTGCCAAGGCTGCCGTTGCTCGTGGATGTCGGAAGGACAGATTCGCCGGAGCCGCCATTGGACGTCTTTCAAGGGCTATAAGGACGTCAGGATAGGCTAAATCCTGTGATGTCTTGCATTGATCTGCCCGGCAGATCTCAGTCGTAGTCATGTTAGCCTTCGATGCGTGTGGGCCGTTGCGCAACTCAGCGTTATAGACTGCGGATCTCTCATCAATGCATTGGAAGAGCGTGCACATGTGATCCGAAGTTCTGGCGGTATTGTGAGGTTGCAGTGGCCGGCGGCGCAGTGTTAGTGAGGCGAATCCCCGACGATGGTGGGTGGGTCGGCTCGGTCTTTGAACCAGGATGAGACGGGCGCTTCTTCATCTCGGCGAATCTGGCCGGTGTCTCCAAGACTCCAACGGAGGGAGTCGCTTATCTCTGGATCTAGCAGGAGTACTCCAACTACGCTTTCGCGCCTTGTGCAGTTGGACTGCCTTGTTTGCTCAAGTCACAACATAAGGCTCGTAACTCAAGACATTGGCCGGCCAAACTTGCATCTCTTACGCGTACTCCCCCTGCGCATGGTGTAGTCAAAAGAAACTACCGACACCCGTGCAATCTTAGAAGCTCGAGCGAACTTCGTGCGAGGCAAATCCCACCAAGGATGATTGCGCAACGTCCCCACGAATCCAATAATCCGGTTGAATCCATCCGGCAGGGTCTGGTCGGTGCGCCTCAGGAACATGCAGGGGACCGACTAGGAAGCCGTCTGCTTCTAGGCGAGATGAGGTTTCCACAAGGTTACTGTCTGTCAAGACACTTGTTCAATGGTTCTCTGCGAGTGATCTTGGTGGGAGCATTTGCGCTTCAGACTAATTAGCTCTTAGTCTAAGATCTTGACTTCAGCCTTGGAGCTGAGATTAGTTCAACGGCTACAGGATTAGGTGCTCAGTCTCGCCATCTTCACATCGCGTTCAACAGCTGCTACACAGCACGCTACAAGACTTCCAGGCTCCTTCTGCCCTTCCAGGAACGTCTACCTCAAACTGCTCAAGGTATCATTGGATCCTGGCCAACTTAGCGCGTATATGCGCTTCACTTCGTGCTTTACATTCCGCAAGCTCGCTCTGGGGACGGGGTTTGTTTTCTTCTTTCCAACGCTGAATCTGCTCGTCAAGGCTCGCCAGCTGCTCATCCAGATTAGCGATCTTAGCAGTAAGATCGTTAATCTTATTCGTGCAGATGATCTTCTTATCCTCCTTCTCGATATCCCTTGTCGCTTGTTTGAGCTCAGAGAGCTCTTGTATTGTGGCCTTGAGGTCATCCTCGTACTTGGCCTTGAGTCGTTTGCTTATATGCGCGTCACTTTGCAAAGACAAAAGATGCTGGTCAGACATGTCTCGGCAGGGCATGGCGAAGATATTGCGATGTGAGATGGTGGGTGGTGGGTGTAGCTTTGGGAAGTCAGAGACAGTACAGTTGGTGGACATGGGTAAGAGGATGGGTGGCTGTGACGTAGTGACCCAAACACTCCAACAATCACATGACAGATGTTCTTCAGCTTCACCGTCACTTTTACTTCGGTGCAAGAGATGCCAAGACTTAGCAACACTTGGGACGACGAATAGTGATGCATAGCTGATGGAGAGATGCATTCGAATCCGTGACTTCATCTTGGATGTCTGTAACTGTAAAAGTGACGAGGACGTACCGTGCAATTACACTCGGCATTACCAGGACTCTAATCAGAGTTCTGTGACCAGAAACTTTGTTCAGGCTCCTCGTGGTTCTCTCAGGAAAGTTGCGGATACGGTGGGGAGTCTTCGGATGTCAGGATCGCAAGGTTTGGTACGATGTCAAAACCACAACCGGGGATCGCTGCAACGCCACGCAGCACTGCTTCACGATGCACGCACGGTCACAACACCAATACGAACAACGACACTACCGCTACCCTTAAGCGGGTACGATTTCATTAGGCGGTCCCACATCATCCACGATCATGAAGTCTGGCCGAATAGCCTCAATTCCACTTGGAGTGGAGCATAATATATTGGATAATTGCGTCGCGCGCGCCTTGCTCGCGTGGCTACAGAGTGGATGAGGTGCATTAAACAGAATACAGTAGTGTGGCCAAATGCCCCGCCAGTTGTTGCAAGCTGGCCGTACTTGAGCGGGATGGTAGGTGTGTGGCGCCTCTCGCGGCATACTTGCCTGTCGTTTAGCTGTGATGTCAAGGCATGTCTATCATGTCTATCAACGTCCATCACCGCCTCTTCTTGCGTTTGCGCAGGGTGTCGCAATCAAGATATGGGGTGAGTGCTATGTCATCACTGTACGGGTGCCCCAGGAAATGAGTTCACGCTTGACGCAGCAGTTCCGTCCTCGGAGAAGGTTGAGGCGTTGCTTTTCTTTTGCAGAGGCTGTGATTGGTTAGAGATAAGAGACGCCCAAACGGGCACAGTGGGGCCCAACGGCTGGCCGCCTTGAGAAGAGGCGCAACGGTCATGGTGAAGGAATGAGGGTTGCGCTGGGGAAGGGGGGGATGGGGCGTTCGCGTAAGATATAGAGGTTATGGTCAGCCTTGGAGTTGTAGTTTTGGAATCTTTTCAAGCAGAGTGAGAAGGCAGTGTGAAGACAGCGAGCTCGATGCGACGGCCGTGTTACAATTAGAATCTTCCAAATGGCCGGTCGTAGCCCGATGATACCCTGTCGTTCGGTCGGTCGCCAAGGGTGCAGGCATCCCCCATCGGGCATGGCCGCCCATCCGTCAGTTCGCTGCTGGGAAGAGGTCGCTGGAGCAGCTGGCGGGCGACAACTTAATTCATCCTGTCCCCAGAGCCTCACCCCAGGTCTCCTCCGCACTCACGCGACACCGCTGTTTCTTATCTACACCTATATCCGCCTCACTCGACCACATATACCACGACTACCACGACTATCTATTCACTATCAACATGTCCTGCTAAACCACGGTCGACTGTTGGCCCCGGCGTCTGTTGTATCACCGCCCTCGTCTCTTATCGCCTGCACGTCAGCTACCAATTGACACGCACCCTCACCACCAACACGTCCCCAAGGAGCTGCACACGTCCTGTTGGCCTGTCAGCGTCGTCTGCACCCGTCGCACCACTGCAGAGCCACTGATAGCCTCCCGCTCCGCCAGGGCTGTATCAGACACTCCAGCGCACCAATACCAGCGCAGCACTTCACCGCCTGCAACAACGTATTATACGTCTCGCTCGACTCCTCGCCAACCTCAACCTCATTCCGTCACCATGGCCACGACCTTCTCGACCGCGACTGCGATCCCGCAACACGCACCCTACCAGCACCACGCCTACCGCAAGAGCACCCACTCGCAGTACTCGCCCACCCACTCCGGCGTCAACACGCCCGCCAACGTCTCGCCCACGTCGCCGCGCACCACACACCTGCCCCTCGCCCGCCATCAGGGCATCTACCAGCCACGTACCGCCATCGGCATCCCCGCGGCGCTGCGCAAGACGGAGAAGCCCAGCAGCAAGTCGCCGCCCAAGGTCGACAGCGGCGTGTCGTCCCCGAACCAGGGCTGGTCGGCTGGCACGTACGGGTGGGTCGCCAACGAGGGCAGCGCGACGCCCGTCTCGCAGATTGGCAATGAAGACATGCAGAGCCTCTACAACGCCGAACCACTGTCGCCCGTTGCGGGGCCAATCACACGCAACCACTGGCAGGTATGTATTCGCGCCTTTCCTACTTGTCCGCTATGCCGCTGCTAGCCCGTCCGTGCTTCCCTGTCGCGTGCTCACCTGGGCTGCGAGGGGACCGTCTTACGTACATGGTCCGGGTCCACCGTCTAGCGTGCGTTGGTCTGGCCTCCCGCTGTCTGCAGAGCCGACATGCCGAGCCCTCCAATTCAGCTCAACAAGACGCTGGGGGGCAAACTCGGCGGCCAAGGTCGATCATGTTGTGCATGTCGCCTCGCCATGGCCTTCGGATAATTTCCATCGTCTGCCGGCTGTCGAGACATGCACACGTCGTCCCCCACGCTAGACCTATACCTACTCTTTTACCCGATGCAGGGCTGGAGTCCGGGCTGTTCGGGCTAGCGACACCTGTCCACTTGTCCACATTTCAGAGTTGCCGTTGCGTCCAGAACCCACACTAACTCATCCCTAGGCCGACGGTTCCACATCGGTGTGCTCGGCATCCAGCTGCCAGGAGCCCTTTGGCTTCTTCCAGCGGCGCCACCACTGCCGCAAGTGCGGCGGCATCTTCTGCTGGCAGCACTCGCGCAACAACGTGCGTCTCGACGAGCTCGCCCGCTTCCACCCCGAAGGCCACTGGCACCGTGCCTGCGACCGCTGCCACAGCTCCTTCCGCGAGTGGGAGCACCTCCGCTCCAGCCGCACCAACAGCGAGAGCTCCGACAGCAGCAACAGCAGCCCCGCTCCCGCAAAGTCCATCGAGACTCCTGCGCCGGCTAAGCGTCCTGAGAATACGCGCGTAGGCAGCCTGGCCCAGAGCTTCCAGGGCACGTGGAACTGGAGCACTTTCTAAACTTGGGCGTTTGCTTGTCATCGCCGCACACAACTTCCTTCATATCTTCATGACACCTGGACGGACGGACTTCCTGCTCCTGGCGTACTCTCTTTTGATGATATCCGGAGGGCCCAGTATTGTCTTTAACGGCACTGGTCCCATTCCACCTTTTCACTGCTTCGACGACACGAAGCCTTTCTGCATCTGCATCAACTAAACTGCATAATACCGGCGTCCTCTCTTTGCTTTTCCAACATGGCGTCTTGATCAATCACGGGGGTGGTCTGTGTGTGTTTTGTCTCTTGTCCTTGCGATTCAGCGTTTTCCTTCGACAACTTTAAGAGACTTCCTTTGTCTCTCTCTCTCTGTCTGGATCTCCCTTTGTGGAGATGACAAGATGTCACAGCGTTTTACGGCCGACGAAGATATCCAGAATAATGATTGTTGGAGATGGTCTTTCTTTCGATGGAAACCGCCAGCTCCGGATCATGGCGGTACGTGGTGATGTGCGACGGACGCACGTAATCATTTCAGGAAGCCGTGCGTCCGTCTCATATCACCGCGTACCGTGATGATCTGGAGGTCTTTTGGGCAGATGGATGGCTGATTGTTCATTCGGCTGGGTTGTTGTGTGTTTTATCATGTGGTATGGTATACGAGGAAGATGGTGTGGTGGTTGTAGTTTGTTGAGATGAGATGAAATTATATTGGTATATTCTGAAATTTTGAGTGTCGAGGTGTGTTGGTGATACGGCTGGGTGGGTGTTGGGCATGGACGTGTACATGTAGTAGGCGTGGCGAGTGTGTTTGGTAGGGGTGGAGGTGGAGGTCTATTCCCTCTACTCCCGTGCGTGCGTGTGTATCAGCGAGGTGGTGGGCATGCGCATGTATATGTAGCTGGCGTGACTCGCATGTTGTGATGTGGTACCCTGATGGCGTGATGTCGGTCAGGGTTTGGTCGGGCGAGGCTAAGGGATGTGTTTGATGCATGTGGATGCCGCTTGTGGGTAATGTACCACAGCATTGGAACTGTTTGGCACTGAACCCAGTAGTTGAGAACTATAGACGAAGTTTGCATATGTGTTATATGTTAGCATCTCCCTTGCAATGTTCCGAGCATAGATGGAGTCGTAGAAACATCTCCACCAACCTTCCTACACCCGCATCAAGAACCCCAAACACAGACAGGAAAACAGAAAGACAAGAACAATAATACAAGAGTAAGAAGAGAAACATGATTCTGTACCACAAACAACGTCCATGACTATTCCCGTGCTTCATTCGCAAAATGGTGCCATACGGAGATACCCCGCACTCCGATTGGTCAGATGCAGTGGAGTGCTGATGGCGTTTTTTTGCTGGACGAGCACGACGACGTTTACTGCACGAGTCATCGAGGGATCTGGTGAGATACGCGAGACTGCTTTGTTTATCTCTTGGTTTATGCGCTTGACCTAGTCTTACTCGAACTCGCTCGGCATTTACGGGTTTGCGACTTTGCTCCACGCGCTTCACTTGCCGGCTCGACACCTGCACGATTGCGCTCAACCGATCTCGCTGCGCTCAATCTCACTTCGTTCGACGTCCGTCGCCATACGTCCTTCTCTTCTCCAAGCTTTTGGGGGCGCCGTCGCCCCCAGGTTAGTGAGGGGGTCTCCGAATCGATACTTTGCGCAGATGGCGACTATGGCTCAGACAGCAGTGCAGGGGAATGGGGAGGTGGCGGGGACATTACACAACACTGGGGATGGGATGGCGCAAGAGTATGGAAGCAGTAATGGGATGGCGCATTCAAACGGGAAGAGGAGGAAGCTACATGGGCGCGCATTCTATGAGAGTATCGGCAGTCCAAAGCTGATACTTGCGCCCATGGTCGAACAGTCAGAGTTCGTATGTCTCTTCACACCTATTCGACTGCGCAGAAAGACGATGGCTAACATCATTGTCTATAGGCATGGCGACTACTATCGCGCTCATTCCTCCCCGAATCTCAGCAGAAAGACCTCCTAGCATACACCCCAATGTTCCACTCGAAGATGTTCGGCGAAAAGAGCAACTACCGCGACGCCCACTTCCAACCCCTCAAATCGACCATCCCCTCGCCCAGCGACGACTACCACCTCTCACAATTACCCGAGTCAGAAAGGCATCTCGACGGCAACCCCGCGTTCGACAGACCCCTCACTGTACAATTCTGCTCAAACGACCCCGAGGACTTTCTACGCGCGGCGAAACACGTTGCGCCCTTTTGCGATGCGGTGGATCTGAATCTGGGATGTCCACAGGGCATCGCGAAGAGAGGGAAATACGGCGCATTCCTGCAGGAAGACTGGGATCTGATATCAAGGATGATACGCAAGCTACACGAGGAGTTGGATGTCCCAGTCACAGCGAAGATGCGTGTCCTCGAGACACCGGAGAAGACTCTCGCATACGCAAAGACACTATTAGACGCCGGCGCAAGCATCATCACAGTGCACGGCCGACGCCGAGAACAAAAAGGTCACAACACCGGCCTCGCAGACTGGAAGATGATCCGCCACCTACGGGAGAACCTCCCCAAGGAAACTGTCATATTCGCCAACGGCAACATCCTCCAACACGAAGACATCGCCGCGTGTCTAGAAGCCACAGGCGCAGATGGCGTCATGAGCGCAGAAGGAAACCTTTACGACCCCACCATTTTCGCCGCACCACCGCCACCCGGCCAGGAAGGACGAGAGTACTGGCGCGGTCGCGACGGGAAGGGTGGGTACAGGATGGACGCAGTCATGAGACGGTACATGGACATCATCCACAAATACGCGCTCGGTCAGGACCCACCACAACGGAAACCGCTCTGGATGCCCGGCGACCCCGACGTCGACGTCGAAGCCTCGTCAAAACAACCGCAAGAAACAGCCGATTTCAACACCAACACCAACACGGATGCCGCCGAAAACGGCAAACGCCCCGCCGACCAACTCGAAAGCCCGCCCAAGAAGAAACAAAAACCGTTGTCTAAAGCTGCGAAGAAGAAAGAAGCTAGCAACCCCAATCTCACGGCTATGCAAGCTCATCTGTTTCATCTACTGCGTCCGCTGGTTTCTCAACATCATAATGTACGAGATGCGCTTGCACGGTCGCGGACGGGCGATATTGAGGCGTTTGAGAATGTGTTGAGGCTTGTGGAGGAGGCGGTTAAGGAGGGGATTGTGGGGTATGAGGAGGAGCAAGTTGATGGTTCCGCCGAACCGGACTCCACAACGACAGTGAAGGAAGAAGAGAATGTTGCAAAAGGAGCAAAAGAAGAGGAGGAGCTAGATCCCTACGAATCCTCCCTCGCAACCGTCGCACGCGTCAAGAGACCGTATTGGGTGTGTCAGCCGTATGTTAGGCCGTTACCGAAGGAGGCGTTGGAGAAGGGGAGTATGACTGTTAGTAAGAAGGAGAGGAAGAGGTTGGAGGAGGAGAAGGAGAGGGCGGAGAAGGCGGTGAAGGAAGGGGATGAGGATGTGAAGAGCGTGGGGTTGGTGCCGGGAGGACGGGTTGAGGAGAAGGTAGTCAGTGGGGAGGGAGATAAGAAGGAGGTTGTTGAGGAGCCTAGGGATGGAATGGTTTGTGGCTAAGAGGATGAGGAGGAGAGAAAAGAAGGAGTAAGGGGGAGGGGAAATATATACCCGGCGATGAACTTTCAATAGACAACATGCCAGCGACTCAACGCCAACAAACGACATATCTCTATACAACTAAAATCACCTACTGATCGTCTCTTCCGTAGTATCTAGCGTAAACTCCGCCTTCGCAAATGCCCCTCTACTCGACACTCCCACCAAAACATCGTACCTCCCCTTCTCCCTCACCCACTTCCCCCTATCCTCACTCCGCCACGCCGTCGCACCCCAAAGCCCCATCCTGACCTCCACCTTCTTCTTCTCCCCCCTCCCCACACTCAGCTTACTAAACCCCCTCAACTGTTTCTCAGGTCCCCTCACACTAGCCTCCCGATTCTTCACATAAACCTGCACCGTCTCCTTGCCCTCCCTCTCCCCCGTATTCTCAACTTGGCACTCAACCACCAGTTCCTGCCCGTCCACCGCGACACCAACCCCGCTGATCTCGAAACTAGTATAGGAAAGCCCATGCCCAAACGGAAACAGCACATCTCGGTCAACAGTATCATAATACCTATACCCCACATAAACATCATCCGCATAAAGCACCCTCTCCTGATCCGCATGCCCACAAAGAAACGCAGGATTATCCTGCACCCTCACCGGGAAACTCAACGGCAACTTGCCACTCGGATTCGTAATTCCGTACACCACGTCCGCGATTGCATTCCCCGTTTCATTGCCGCCGTACCAGACCTGCAGGAGCGCTTTTGTGTCAGACAGCCAGGGCATGGAGTAAGGCCCGCCGGAACTGATGGCTACAACGGCTTTACTGTTTGCGGCAAGCACGGCGGTGATGAGAGAGTCCGTGTGAGGGGGAAGCGACATGTCTTTGCGGTCGTTGCCTTCGGATTCCCATTCGCCGACGAAGCCGGCGAGGATGATGGTTTGGGGGGGTTGGGAGGCGAGGTGGGCGGCGGATGCAATGGCGGTGGAAGTGTCGAGGCGGTGGCAACCCCCTAGACGGATGTTCCCTGGTTTAAATGCTGTGTCGTCGCTGCCGCTGCTGGAGGCGCCGGATATGGAAGGTGAATTCCAGCGACACAGTATTTGGTACGTTTGCCCTGCGACAACATCCATGCTTCCGTGTTCTTCGACGGTGCCGTTGCGGAAGAAACTGTCTGCTTTCTTTTGGTGCGATGTATTGTCGATGATGAGCTCGTTGTCGATGTATAAATTCGCGGTTCCCTGGACGCTGAGGCCAAAGTCGAAAAGTCCGGATGAGGAGGGTGTGAAGGTGCCGGTGATGTCGATGGAGTACTCGCGTAGGTTCTTGTCGTGATAGTTGAAGAAGAAACCGCACGAGTTGAGGAGCTCGTAGTGGTCGAGGAGGCGGCGCGGGGGTGTTGTTGCGTCTGGTGGGGCGGAGTAGATGGTCATGTCGTAGCCCACTTTCCCGCTCTTTGTTCGCATTTGTGCGCCGAGGAGGGGTAGTTCGTAGTGGTTGTAGATGCCTTGTGAGAAGTGGACGGCGGCTTGGGAGCGTTCTGTGATTGCGTCAAAGGGCGTGACGGTGTTGTAGGGACGTAGATGGGCTACTCGGCCTCCTCGGTAGGCGGCTACCTTTCCGTTGGGCCCGATGATGGCGATTGGCTTGTTGATGTCGAAGGGTAAGATGTTCTCGTCGTTCTTCATGAGGACGATGGACTCGGCTGCTGCCTCGCGTAAGAGGGCTCTATCTTCGGACCTGTCCAGTGTTTCTTCTTCGGTGCCCTTGATCTTCGACGCTGACGCTTTCTTGACCAGATTTAGTACCGCTCTTGCTCGGTCGTCTACGCATTCTTTGTCGACTCTTTTCGCTGCGACGGCATGGGCAAGCCGCTTGCCTCTCCATTCACCTGGGCCGGGCATCTCTAGGTCAACGCCTGCTTCGACTGCTCCCTGTACGCCGTACATGCCAAACCTAAGACGGCAGGGTTAGCACGGCATCTTCGACGCGACTGTCTACTATGTCTTACCAATCACTCATAACAAGCCCCTGGTACCCCCACTCCCCTCGCAACACCCCCTTCAACAACTCCACACTGTCCGTAACATGCACCCCATTGACCTTGTTATACGCCGTCATCAGCGCCCCCGGCCTCCCCACCTTCATCGCTAACTCAAACGGCCTCAAATAAATCTCCCTCAACGCCCTCTGACTAACCACGCAATCCATGGCAAAAATCCCCTGCTCCTGATCATTACAAACAAAATGCTTCACCGTCGCCGTTATGCCCGTCCCCTCAACCCCGCGGATAAACATGCCCGCCAACATACCAGCAAGATATGGATCTTCGTCGTAGTACTCGTGGATACGGCCAGCGAGGGGGCTGCGCGGGATGTTGATCGTCGGAGCGAGCAGGACGTGGGCTTTCTTTGCGCAGCACTCTTCGCCCATTAGTGTGCCGAGGCGTTGGAGCAGCTCTGGGTTCCAGGTTGAGGCGAGGGCGGAGCCGCAGGGAAGACATACACTCGGTGTTGAGTTGAAGAAGCGGCTGCCGCGGACGGCGTCAGCGCCGTCGGTGATGCAGAGGGAGGGGATCGATAGGCGGGGGATGGCAAGCGTGCGCCAGAATGAGCCGCCTGGGTGGTGGTTAGTACTTGGCCAGTGAGGAAATGCTTCTTGTGGTTATAGTGGAGAGTGAGAGCGAGATGTGGAGGATACGACGAACCTGAAAGGAGACTGCATTTCTCTGCGAGCGTCAATTGAGATAGGACGTCTTCTACGTCCATGTTTGCCATGATGCGATAAGCGTGGCGGGGAGTTGTGGAATGTCCGGATTTTGCATCAAGAGATTGCTTGTCCTTTCAAGCGCGTATACGGGAGTGCGAGCATGTAAAGTGAGATGGTGATGTCACGTGGGCACGCGCATAGCCGCCTGTACAGCGCTGGCCTTACGCAATACAGTCGTTTGCATGCCGGAGCAATTTGAGCACTCTCATGTTGAAAGGCGCTCATGACGCAGTGGTAAGACATGCTGATCAATGAATGAATCGAGGTTAGCATGCGGGTGACGGTGTCTCGTGGAGCTGAGTCGATATGCATATGAAGTACATCTTGGCTTGCAGCACATGTACCCAACGTCAGGGTGCGGCCGCTCCGTTCCTGTATCCTTGCAATCACTTGCAGGAGGTGTATGCGCGAGCGTGCGTGCTGGTCGGTTTTGTCGGCTAGTGGCGGAGCGTGTCGCAGATGCTGTCCGCGTGCGACAACGGGATGTTGCCGCTGTCATCGTTCATGTTACTCAATGCGACAGAGATAATGAGATGCGCAATGAGTAACGATGGGTACAAAGGTGAAATAGAAAGTAGACATCTTTTGATGTTTTGAGATATCAACCTTTACATAGACATTAACCTCCGTTTTGCTCCTTGCGGTTTACAAAACGGAATTCTGTATAGACTCTTGTATGAAAACGCTTTCGCTCGTGTGTACAGTCTCAATAATCAACTCTTGCACCTCGGCTTCCTTGACCGTTTCTCTAGCGTCTTCGGCGAGGCCTCTAAAGTGTCCCCCTGGCAGCTTCAGCAGTTCGCTAGGGCTACCAGCTTCCACAACAACTCCCTTGTCCAACACGATGATCTTGTCAAAATCCATGACTGTTCCTATCCGATGCGCAATAAAAAGCATAGAAGCAAGCCCGCATGCGGACAGCTCCCGTATCGACGTTTGGATTGCTGCATCAACGACTGGATCCATGGAGGATGTCGCTTCGTCTAGGATGAGAAGCCTTGAGCGATCAACGATAGCGCGTGCGAGGCTGAGTTGTTGGCGCTGGCCTTGGGAGAGATTGCTTCCGCCATCCATGATTGGTTGCTCGAGCAACGATAGAACACGCATGCGTCTTCTAGAAACCGCCTCGTCGGGATCTGAGAACAGACCAGGACCAGATAGTCGATTCGTTTGTTTGCGATGTCCATCGCTGCAGCCGGGCCAATGAACTTGTTCCAATGCGTGGACGAGATCCGTGTCGTCATGCTTGTCAAAAGGATCGAGGTTTGTGCGGACAGTACCGAAGAAGAGATGCGGGTCCTGCGTTATGATGGAGAGACGCTGGCGCAGCTGTTGTAGAGCCACTTCCGCAATGTTGATGCCATCAAGCGTGATGCTGCCCTGCTCCGCTTCGAGAATGCGAAAGAAGGCCATTGCAAGAGTCGATTTTCCTGCTCCTGTGCGCCCGACAACCCCAACCCGCTCGTTTGGCCCAATCTCAAAGCTGACGTGATTGAGAGCAGGAGGGAGATGGGGCGCGTGTCTGATGACTAGATCAGAAATCTTCACACGGCCCGACTCTGGCCAGGCTGCGGGTGGCAACATTCCGCAGCTGTAATGCTCGCTTGGTATGTTGGTATACTCGAGAATGCGGCTTGTGCTGGTGAGGGCAAGGTCGAGATTGATGAAGTTGCGAACAAACGCTGAAATAGTCTCCGTGTAGCGGATCAGGAAGCCCAGAGCGAAACCTGTCATTGCGACTGTGATGCCAGGCATCGCGACGATGATCAATGTGGCTGCGGTCACAAAGGCGGACCCAATTACTGCCATGCGACAACCAAACCAGGCGTTCACAAGCCAAAGATTCCAAAGTGCCCGTGTGTTGTCGTCGACCAAAGCTCCGAACTTGATGGTGTATCTTTCCTGCAGGAGCATCGACCGGATAGTGGGCAGGCCATCCATGGTTGAACAAAAGCTTTCAAGTACCGGACTGCGGCTGATGTTGTCGAGATGCTTTAGTTTGCGTGCCACTTGAAAGAACTGAAGTGCGCTGTAAGTGCACATGAGAAGCATCGGTAAGGACATGGGCAGCGTCCACCAACTAACGCTACTGCCAACCCCAAAGATCGAGATCAGCATCAGGGCACTTGTCAAAGCGCTGCCGAGGATTTGCCCCACTTGCTCATCAAGAATCGCCGTGTCGCTTGTGAAACGATTCATGATCCGGCCTAGAGGGTTGCGGTCGGTGAAGTCCATGGGTGCACGTAAGACAGCGTGTAGGAGCATGTCGAACAACCGTCTTGAAGCATTGAACATGGATGCGTACGTCAAGTATTCTTGCGCAATGCCGATAAGACAAGTCGCCATTGCAAATGCCGCGTAAATACCCAAGTACCAAAAGAGGCCGGCACCGTTGTCATTTGCGGGAATACGCATGGCTTGAGTACTTCGTTCATCTTGCTGTACCCAATGAGCGATCCACCATGACTGTTAATTGTTAGCACCACAACATCGCTCGTGTACACGATGTAAAACATACCTGTCCGACGACAATGCCAACATAGCCCGCGTATATGAGTATAATCAGTAGTGTGTACCAGAGGCCCCCAATATACCGCAGATATAACATCAAAGTACTGTGTTGTGATCCCGAGTTACGTTCCTGCTCGTCCACAACATATTGGTGGGTGGTCATGACACCCGTGGAATCTGGAATCACGAACAGCTCCCCAGATGTGACAGATAACGTCGAGAGATTGCGAGAATGTCTCGACCTGGCCTTGGCAATTGATCCAGAACGAATCCTTGGGGTCATCTTTGTCATGGCGTTGGATATATCATGTGATTCTTCATCAATGCGGTCGTCCGCATATCTGGACTGGTACTGGCCATCACCCGATAGTGAAACGATGTAGTTCGCGCTAGGCATGTAGAGCGAGGGATGGTGCGAAGCCAAGATGACGGTACGCCCTTGGACGAGTGAGCCACTTAAGACGTGCTCTGCGATATGAAGCGCAGTGTGAGCGTCGACAGCGCTGAAGATGTCGTCCAGTACTAGTGTGGCCGCGGAGGAGTAGAGGGCACGCGCAAGCGCGATACGCGAGCGCTGGCCACCACTGAGATTGACACCATGCGGTCCGATTTCGGTCCAGTCGCCATCCTTGAAAGTTACAAGATCCGTTTCTAGGGCACAGGCAAAAAGCACCTTCTTGTATCGCCTTGCTTGCATCGGAAGCCCGAATGTGATGTTTTGCATGATCGTGCCAGCTTCAATCCACGGCGTCTGTCCGACATACGCGATTGCTACATTCAAGGGCCAAGAGAGGCCGCCTGTCACACCTCGTGTCTGAGCGACAAGGCTGGGCTTGGTGACATTTCCCGAGACGAGCTCGCACTCCCCAAGAACAGCGGCCAGTAGTAGACTCTTTCCAGAGCGATTGGGCCCTTCGATGACGCTCATAGCACCTTGAGGAAAGGACAATGTCAGGTCTTTGAGAGCGAAGTCGTTCGGCCCTGTGCCATTCCACCGAATCGTCGCGTTGCTAAAGCTGATCTCATCATGGTTGGTCGAGGGAAAGCACTGATCGGCCGCATAGAGGTATTCCTGGAGGCGTCGCAAGCTGTTCGAGGCGCGCACCCAACTTGATTGTAGGGGAGGAATAGCCGCCAGTGTACCGTTTATAGATCCGAGAATTGATAGCGCTGTAAAAGCAGTAGATGCTTTCAGACTTCCAGTAGCGTGTACGTGTATCGAGATGACGAGTACGGAAAGTACAATCGGGGTTAGCGTACATATCGCCCTCGAGGCCATGCTCCATCGATTGACCGCCCAAAGACTATTCAGCTCTTTGTTGCGTTGGTCTGAAACATACGTGGCCCAGTTATCCTCCGCTCCAGAAAGCTTGATCTGACGGACTCCTAGCAAAGCTTCCGTGACGGCTGAGACGCGTAGGTCCTTGTCAGCCATGAGCTTGCTCTGCCCTTGCGCGAGTCGCCGTGCAACGAGCGCGTTGGCACCGAAAAGCGCGGCTATCATGATGATGCTGGCGACCAGACTTCTCCATCCCATGAGCTGCTGAATGAGGAACCCGGAGATCGCCAGCTTGATGAGCGACTCATAACCCCTGTAGACCTCTCGAATGCAGTTGCCGATTTGTTGCGTATCGGCCGCGACCAGGTTGATGAGATTGAGACTTGCTGGGTCCGTTGGTTTTGTTTCATTCTCGTCGTCTTCTTCTTCCGGTTCCGTAGACATGCCTCGAAGCATCTTGTCAAAGAGAAGCATGGTAAGCTGCTTCTGCATTTTCAGACCCAAGTCTATGCTCGACACCCAAACAGTCCACTTCTCCACTAGAGCAGAGATAATGACGCTCGCTCCAAGACCAAGTATCCATGGAGTAGTCGTAGTCAGTCTATTTTCGCTATCGGTATCTCGCTCCATGGCTCTGAGGATACCGAGAAGCATCATCTGCGGCGCGAAGCTGATGATGGATCCAAGAATAGTCAGACTCAGCTGCACAATCAACTTCCGTGAGTAAACGACCGACAACATCCTCCAGAGAGGGTATGGGTTGTTTTGAAGAGTGTCATGTTGCCGAAACTGCTGCAGGAGGTGAAGCGCGCGCGTTCTGGAGTTGAGCTCCGGAAGGCAGCATATCATCGGCGCCGTTGCCTTCGATAGAACATGAAGCGACGATTGGGACCAGGAGAAGAACAGTAGGCCAAATACCGAGCTTGTGGCTTGTCGGTCCACAACAACTCCGTTCCAGAAGACCTCCGGGCGGCGTGGCAGCAGTAAGCCATGCGCACCGGCCAGCGCGGCTGACACAAGCTCGATGATGATTAGAATGCGCTCTTCTTGTAATAACTGGCTCCATTGCGAAAGATCGTTGTATCTGGCGAAGAGGACCGCGCATGCTACGTTGACGGAGTTCAGGCTGCCCCGCAGCGCTAATCCGAATCGGCGCGGAGCCGATGGCTCGGTGAACAACGTCATGGACTGTAGCATCAACGTGATCTAGGCATCCGTCGTTAGTCGGATCAAGACGATGAGAGAAGAATTCCAACTTACCCATATTCCAAATTGAACGACCCGGTCAATGGAGAGCCTATTGCGCGACCCAAGCACGACGAGCCCAAAGCCGGCCAAGCTACCAAGAAAAGTATTGGTGGCAAACAGGGCTCGTGGCCAGCGATCAGAAAACTTGGTGAGTGACTCTTCCGACGCACACCCATCTTCATCTTGATATCGCTGGTCGTTTTCGAATAATGCCTCCCGCAAGTCTGAGCGCCGCAGCCAGAGAAACAGACGTGTTGAAGCAGAGCTACTCAAGCCAATCGCCAGGATGAGCTGAGCCACATGTATTAGGTTGACCATGCTCCAGGCGATGGTCATGGTGAAGAACATTTTGGAGCGAGGCAGTCACTCGCGCGCGTACTGCAATGATCACATGCGAGAATCAGGAAAGGAATGAATTCGCATCGGCCTTTTGGAGGATGTGAAGGGTGTGTGCGAGCGACCCTTTGATATATACACAGCCATGGGCCATGGGAGAAGCATGTCTGAGCACGTCGCCGTCGTAGCAGTTCCGGAGATGAACTGAATTTGTTCTGCTTCTATTTTCATGGTCGCACGTCCTAAATGGGAAGCATGCGACACTTGTAGTCGGGTTCAGGCTCGCCAATCAGGCTTGGGCGTCGCCATTTTGTCTTATTGCGACGTGGTAGGAAGATTCGGGAAGCGGGTGATCGACAGATTGCCAATGATGTGCGGGTAGTGCACTATCATGCTTTTCCAACTCGATTCAAGAACCAACGCTACACGTAAAGCAAAGATACGAGACAAGCACCAAAGAGCTGACGTTTGAGATGCGACGGCGGTGTAGCACTGCTGTGTTGAAAATGAGTGGTCTGGTCAAGCACCACCAATTTGGGACATGTCCTTCGGACCATCAAATATCTCGATGATCATAACTTGCGGACCCATGAAGGTTCGGGATACACGTGGCTAGCGAGTACGATCCTAATTCCTTCTTCGCGCACGGATAGTCTGACGACCAGTAATGATATAGTCTCGACATTGAGAAGCAATCAGAATGACGAGAGTAGATGCGAAAGAAAGGCAGACCGGCGAAACAATTAGCCCGTGCCAACAGCTTTGGTACTATTCAAAAGTCTTTTGGCGTACAACGGAATGATCGCCAAGTTCGTCGAACTGATGTACCTCAAGACAAGCATCCCGACACATCAACGCAGACCGGCGACCGCGCGCGCGTACTTCAATCTCATAGTCGCGAATGATACGCTCATTATCTGCGTCATTGGCGCGCATGGCATCGATAGCTTCAAGCAGCTTGTGCACGTCCATGAGAGCGTGATTGAAGCCTTCTCCGCGATCTAGTCAGGTTAACGAACAGCTCGTTCAAGGAGGTAGGGAGCACGAACATAAAGGCATAGTATGCGCTGCATCGCCCGCAAGCGTGACACGGCCCTTTGCATCGCCGGGCAAGTCATCACAAGGTAACCACCAGAATTCCAAAGGCACGTTAACAACGGGTCCGTGGCTATCAGACAGGATATCATGGAAGATAGTTTTGAACGTCGGGTGGAAGTCTGCCGATTTCTGCCTCATCAAGGCAATTCGCCCACTGTCTGTGCTGGGTATGTCTGCGTGCCCGTTGGAGGAAAGCCAGGAGAGACAGATTTGCACGCGCCACACAGGGTCCGCTCCGCCCGGCTTCGGGCGTTCCATGACGGAAAACCACATCCAGGCAGGGTGCGTTGGATGCGAGCCTTGGAAAAGCGTCTGGTCCAGTGCAAGCAGTGGTTTCATCTGGGATTCCGTGGCCAGTGCTTGGGTGCCTAGAAAGCAGGCTGGGATGGGCGTGGGTTGCGAGAACTTCGCTCCGTAGCGCAGGGACCGGACCGTCGAGTGACAACCGTCCACTCCAGCTAGAAGCTGTCCGCTGTAACAACTTCCGTCGCTGAAGACTGTTCTGACGCCTTCTGCCCCGACCTCAAACGATGCCAGTTTCTTTCCCCATAGAATTCTTTCTTCAATCCCTTCCATGAGCATGTTGCGAAGTCGCCCTCGCACGACTCGCATGCGGTTACCGTATGTGGGCGGTAAAGACCATTTAGACGTGCAAGTCTCCAGATTGAGAAATATTGAGTGACTCTGGTCTTGTCCTGGAGCCTGATCTATCTTCGTGGTATGTATTCGGCTTGCAATGTCTTCGGGAAGAAAGTCTAGCAATAGTGGTAGACTGAAGTGGATGGTGAGAGCCCATCCTTGGGGCCGGCTGACGGCTGATGCATCCCTTTCAAAAATAAGAAACGGAATCCCTTTCTATTTGCTTTGTCAACAAGTGGAATTAGCAAGCGGGTGATTGTGGTGTTACGTACCTTCTTAAGACCCTGTGCGAGAGCAAGCCCAGCTATGCCTGCGCCAATGATAAGTACAGTCTGGTCTTTGTCCTCCGTGATTGCCATCTTCTAGAACGATGAGGAAGAAAAGCAATTGAAAGGAACTTTCGGTGATTGAAGAACGGGTTTCTGCGCAATAGATATTCGCACACAACCTTTTGCAATCTTGAGCGATCAAGGCTGAAGATGAATGATGCGCAGGCTGCAGCACCAGCTCGGCACGTGAGTTGAACAGGGTACGGAATATCTTCACATCGGCAGCGCCATTCCACTTGCACCAAAATCTCGAAATCTTCCCACGCCATGCTTGCCTCGAAATATCACACTGCTCTAGGATGTGGTCTCCTTCTGGTGGTCATGTCATTGGGACAGGCATTGTGCAAAGCGCCGTTCTTACGCATCGTCGAATTGGACTTGTGTCGTTCCTATCACGCCCAACGTTCCCCTGGAACTGTGCCTTCGGATACAGACTTGACCGAAGACAAGTGCAAAGCAATATCCGTACAGAAAGACTTGGCCATGATCAATGCATACAACATGGCCGTATCATCCATCATTGGTAAGAGCGCATTACGAGGCTCTTGTCCCGCTGGCTCTCATGAAAGCGATTAACAAATACCAGAGATCATGAAAGCATTTTCATATGCGGCCCTTTGCGCACGATTCAGTCGACGTACGATCCTAGCTGCCAATGTCGCGGGCGCCGTCAGCACTTTCACATACTACATATGAATCTGTGAGTCATGAGACTCCTTCGCCGTGACTGATAGTAGACTTTCCTTAGACAATCACAAAGTTAGCACCTAACGCTTCATACTCTTTGGGTAATTGGGTTCGGTGGATCACGGGAGTACCCTCGCGCGATGACGGGCAGCCCCGGTGCCCATTTCCCCAAACTAGCTAGCTTCCTGCGAACTGCAGCAGCGATGATCCACACCCTGCATACCAACCATGTTGGCCTGCTCCAGATGTTGTTCGCGACATCTGTCATTGCACTAACACCGCATCTATAGCATGAGCCTCGAATTCCATCAAAGCCAGCGAAACGCCCCAACATCGGTCGTGCATTGGTCCGGTATCGATGAGAGGAGCGATCTGCCATCATCCCAAGAGATCGATCTCCCTGATCAGGGCCAATTAATGAGTATCTATAATCACGAGAGCCGTCCACAGCATACACAATGGAACTATCTCGGCGAAATACACATGCGCACAAAGCGGCGCTAGCAAACAATGACCATAGCCCTCTGGAGGAACATTCGCGCCCCGAAACCGTGATAGGAAGTTGTATGAAACATGCACTGGCATTATAAAGCAAGGTCGCAACCACCGTGTCACGAGGCGAAGAGACAGTAGCCACGCCGTAGACATCCCACAAAGCCATACCACGTTCTCAAGCCTGTGAGCCTCTTTCTCCCTAATTGGCTATTCGATCCTTTATCCAGCCTGCATCACAAAGCCGGCGACATGCAGCACCACCGAGCGACGTCACTTTTTCAACCTTCCAATTTGGCTCATGCCATGCGGAAGACTATGGACCCTTCCGCTCCACCGTCTTACCTCTTTGGCTCGATCATGGCATTCCCGCATACAATGGTCGCCCGTACCATTGCTGTGCTGGGCATGGATTATGTCATGGTCGATGCGCTGCATACGTAAGTGATGAAGACACTGGAGCCCACGCCACAATTCTAACATTACTCCAGTCCAATCGATGCCGAGAACCTAGTCCGCATCATCCACACCATCAACTTCTGTAGCGAAGGAAAAACGGTTGCCGTCGTACGCGTTCTATCTGCACACTCGGACCTCCTCACGCATGCGCTTGATGCAGGTATGTTACATATGTCCACTCAGCTGCATGACTGTCATAGTACATGCATCGTCGTAGACCGACACATTCCTGATGCGACAGTATTTCTCAACAAAGGCTAATCATCGCATCTTTATCCATATTCAGGCGCTGCAGGAATCATCTTCCCACATATCGATACCGCCGAGCAAGCTGCCGAAGCCGTGTCCAAGTGTCGCTATGCAACCTCTGGTGGAGACCGATCACTATCGCCATGCGCCCTGGTGCCTGGCATCACAGACACAGCGCCCCACGGTTTGACACACGATCGAGTAGCAGACAATCACATCGCAGTTATCTGCCAGATCGAGAGCCAGGTATGTCATCAGTGCGGAGACGGCAGTCACACCTCGTGCTAACTGATTCAAGTTAGCAATGGACAACGCAGATGCCATTGCCGCTACAGATGGTGTGGACTGCCTCATGCTGGGACCCGGAGATCTCCGTCTCTTATTAGGCGTGCCAGCACGCAAATACGGCGAACGCGACGACCCGAGGTTTCTCGATGCCGTCAATAGGCTCATCGGCGTCAAGTACCGTCATGGAAAGCCGCTCATGACAGTATCGTTCAAGATATCCGCGGCCGAGGACTCATGGGTGAAGCACTTCAATTTGTTGCTGGCGACGGCAGACTTTGTCGATGTAGTGAAAGGCCACCAAGCTGCTTTGGGAACTATCAAGACTACGCTTGCTGGTTTGAATGAGACATTGCCCATGGGTATGGACTTTGAAGAGAAGATCAAGCAACGTCGTGATAGCCATGAAGCTTGAATAGATTCTGGTTGTAGTGTTTCGGGTTGATGAACAGACGCATTTTGCCTGCTTCCTTAGAAATGAGAATAGCATATGTTTCTCAGTTCATCTATAGACCTGCCCACCAAAACGTCTCTTCAAGAACCAAAGTATCTCGGAGGAAGTCTGCTCTACTGCTCGTGCCAACCAAAACATCATACTCGCCTTTTTCACAAGCCCAGCGACCTTCCGCTTCGTCCCAAAACCCTAACGCATACTTGAGCTCCATCTCAACTGCGACTGTAGTACTAGACTGCTTGGCAACAAAGCTCTTCTCAAATCCCTTGAGCTCCTTCGCCGGACGACCAACACTGGGTTTCTGCTGTGCGATATACACCTGCACGACTTCCGCGCCGTCACGGTCACCCAGGTTGTCAATCTTGACCTGCGCCGTAATCACCGCCTTCTCTTTCGAACCCTTCACTTCGAGCTTCAGACCGGAGAGATGAAACTCGGTGTATGACAGGCCGTGACCGAATGGGAAGAGTACAGGTTTCTCCATCGTGTCGTAGAAGCGGTATCCAACGTACACGTCTTCGGCATACAGTATACGCTTCCTCTCTGCCTGACTACACAGCCATGTAGGATTGTCGCGCAACGAAAGCGGAAAGGAAAGCGGTAGCTTACCCGACGGATTGACATCGCCATACAAAACATCGCTAATCGCATGTCCCGTCTCGTTACCCCCATACCAAACGTGCAGCAAAGCCTTGGTACGACCAGCCCACGGCATCGTGACTGGACTCCCTGAACTAATGCAGATGACAGCGTTTGGATTCGCATCCAGTACACTCTCAATGAGCTCGCCAGTGTGCTGTGGAAGCTCGATGTTGGGTCGATCCGCGCCCTCGTTCTCCCAGTCTCCCATTAGGCCCGCCAGAACAACGACTTGGTCCACCTGGCCCGCTAGCGCCGCAGCTGCGTGGATTGAAGCCGATACATCCATCTGGTAGCATCCGCCTAGTCGTAGCCCGCCAGGATGAAAGGTAAGTGGCGAATTCTTGATGAGATCAGACGTGTGCGCACCAGCCCAGTGCACTAGGACGTCGTATGTCTCGCCCTTGGTGAGGTGGACAGTACCGACTTTCTCCACGGTACCCGCGCGGAAAAAGCCTTCGCCAAATTGCTGGTCCTTGGTATTGTCTACAACGAGTTTCCCGTCGACGTAAAGATTCGCGGTACCTTGCACACTAACGCCAAAGTCATAGGGCCCTGTTTCGCTTGCAACGAGGCGCCCTGAGATGTCCACGTGCCAGTTCTGGCCATCGACACGATCCATATTCTCGTAGTTGAGGAAGTATCCACATGAGTTGAGGAACTCGTACTGGTCGACTGGGGTACGTGACGCAATGGTTGGTGGCTCCGCGTAGTTGGTGAGAAGCTGGTGGCCGAGAAGAGGTCGTTCTTTGTGGTTGTATATTCCACGGGAGAAACGAACTTCTCCTTTGCTTCGCTGGGTAATGGCTTCTAGTGGGGTCACTGCATAGTACGGTCGCAGATGGGCAATGCGGCCACCGCGATATGCTGCGATAGCAGCGTTTGGACCTATCACGGCGACGGGTTTGTTGGAATCAAGCGGAAGCACTTTGCTCTCATTCTTCATCAGGACGATCGATTCGGCTGCAGCGCGACGGAGTAGTTTGCGATCTTGTTCGCGGTTCAAAGGCTCTTCAGGCGCGTTCTCAGGAATGTTGGAGCGGGCAGCTTCTTTGACCATGTTCAGGACGCGCCGCACGCAGTTGTCAAGGGCACGCGTGCTGAGGCGGTCGGCTAGGAGTGAGTGTGCTAGGCTTTTCCCTCTCCATTGGCTGGGCCCTGGCATCTCGAGGTCTAGCCCTGCTTGTATCGGACTTGTTGTTGCATATAGACCGTGCCTATTCATTAGGAAGTCAGCGTTTGCGTCTTCTCGAAAGCATACTCTCAAGCGTGAAAGCGTCAAGCTACTCACCAATCGCTCATGACTAGACCGCGGAAGCCCCATTCTTCCCTCAAGATTCCGGTCAAGATTCGCTCATCTTCGGTAATATGTACGCCGTTGATCTTGTTGTATGCTGCCATGATAGCACCAGGGTCGCCGATCTTGATAGTCAACATAAACGCCATGAGGTAGATTTCCGAGAAGGATGCGGTGGACTCAGGACACTGTTGTAGTATCGGATGATGTTGCCGTGGCGGCCCAGGTTTTGCAGAATCATTGCTTCTGCTAGAGGTGCGGCGGGATTTGGGAGGGTCAGAGTCTTTACTGCGACGAGGATGCCGGCTGAGGTGTCGAAGCAGAGATCTACGAGGCCGTTTCCACCGGAGCCTATGCGTTTCACAAGCTCATACTGGGTCCAGACTGGCTGCGTTGGGGCTGCGCTGCTTTTGATGATGCGTAGCTTCGTGAGCGCATTTTTGATGCCGAATGTGCTTGCACGTTTCTTCAGTCGCGACGTGGCGTCTGTTGTTTGCACTAATGTCTGATCGGAATTCGCAGGTTGCTTAGGGCTGCGCGCTGCATGTCGCAAGTCGTGCAGAGTGCGGCGCCTGCCGAGGGAACGATGGCTGCCTTGCTTCATGAAGCCCATAATTTCGGCTCGTCTGATTGAAGTCAAAGCGGGGGGAAAAGGGGGTGCTGTGATTCAGTGGTAGCAATGTTTCATCTTCGCCGCTGTAGCATGCGGTCATGTGCCAGCCACATCGCGATAAAAGATGCACCTTGGTATTACTCACACGCCTCTTCGTTCGAACAGCAAAGGAAGGGGCTCAAGGTGTAGCGTGAAGCAGTCGGCTTGATGATCGATGAAGTACTGGCATAGAGCTTCCTGGCCAGGAGCAAATGCAATGATAAACCTTTGGGAGATCATGGTAAGCACCATGCTTAATTGTAGCGTAGCTAAGGACCTGCCTGCACAACTGTACGCGCCGTATCCAAATGGCACGAATGCGTCTCTGCGAAGGATGAGGTCGCTGCGCGAGGACCAGCGTTCGGGTATGAACTCGTCAGGTCGAACGAACGCGCGGGGATCTGAAAGGTCAGCTCAAGCTGCATCAAGTGGGAGGGACAGATCTACCTCGATGTAGCGCGTACGTGGGCGTTGTGACATTCACATGGCCCGGTATATGTCGGCCGGCGACGACTGCGCCTCCTGCGGGTGTCACACGCTGAAGACCGGAGGGGACGGGCGGATACAATCTCAATGCTTCGTTGATGATGCCAGTCAAGTAAGGATTGTTCTTGAGATCATGGCCGTTGAAAAAAAGAGATTGTAAGCCTGACAACTCATCGTGGAGCTTCGCCTGGTACTCGGGATGGCGACATAGCAGATAGCAAATGTTAGACATTGTGATAGCGTTTGTATCAGCGCCAGCAACGATAGCTAACTTTGCGTTTCTGAGAGCGTTGCCGTTGAAGACCTCAGATTGCGGCAGGTATTTGTATATGTCCGACGTTGAAACAGTGTTCTTCCCACATGAGCATTAAGATTGGGAGTCCGTCAGAGCTTGGCTGACTTACCTTACTGCGGGCCTTCAATGCTTCATCATACCAACCTTCCCAGGACTTTTGCTTCTTCACGGACATGAGAAGGTTCTTGGCGAGATGGAGTAGAGGCATGTTCAGCAACGCGAAGCCAAGTGCTTTCTGCTTGCTAAGGAACTCTGCCACGATCAGACTTCGCTGCTTCGTGGTCTGTGTGTCGAAAGACTGGCCAAATGTCAAGTCCGATATGACATCAAAGAACAGGTCTAAGAAGGCACTGCTGACGTCGATCGGTTTCCTTGATACCGCATGGCTCGTGAGTATACTGGCAGTTATTCGATAGTGTCTTAGAAGTCGTGGCTCATATCGCAGTAGTGCTACAGCTGTCAGCTGTGATAGTCTAACATTCTATCATGCTAGCTGGCGACGTTGGTCCCGTGGAACCAGAAGTGGCAGGACAGAAGGGGGTGTATGCTCGACCCTGGTTGCTTGGAAGCAAACGAAAGCGAAGATCACTAACCTGAACTATGAAAAGCTCTGTCCCAGTACCGACGCTGTTCTTTATGGAGGTTCGTATCGCGGATGAATTGGAGGCTATGAAATGGATAGGTCTGATCGTAGAATTCGCCTTTCAGGATCTTGCTCCTCGGTCCGTGTACGTCCGCTATCGCATCAGGATGGCAGATCGAAATCTCGCGTGGCCCTAGACCAGGTCAACGACGCACTCGTCTAAATGCTCTCCAAACCTACTTATTCGCACAAAGTCCCCATATCGATCATGCAGGCTGCGCATCTTGACGTATAGGTCGAGATCAGGGACGTTTTGCTTGATGATCCATAGGCTAGTGATCCGTGCAGCTATAGGTCCGGGGAATGATCTGAGAGGGTGTAGCAATAGTCGATACACCGTCATATAGCTGAGGACGCCACTGACGAAGGATGCGGTCGCGACGCCCACGCAAGCGAAAGAAGAGATCCAGGAGGCATTCCGGACAACAGCGACTGCTACGACTGTAGCTGCGAAGAGGACACATGCTGAGGATAAGATGGTGGCTGAATGGCGGTCCCATTCGCGATGCCTGGCGAAGACAGCATGATGGAGCACGACACCCGCAGCGAATGTAATAGCGAATCTCATATTTTGTATCCTGGCATAAGAGTGATTGATGGAGGAGGGTATATCGCTGTTTGAAAGTCATCAATACGGCGGGTGGCAGCAGCTTTGTGTTGCTGCCAGGCAGTCACGCTCGGTCCGCGCGGTCGGCATTTTCGGTCATTCCTTCTCATTTCCATTGCGGTACTGGGTGCTATTTCATCGATTCACAAGGAACGATTAACGATGGGCAAGAGATGAATGTGATGATGGAAAGCGCTACGTGATGGGGAGGAAGAGATGGTAGTCGCAGGCGCGTCACTGGAGACGCCATGCCGCCGGCACAACTCCGGCAATGCTCATTGGCTGACACGCGTCGTCGGCGCGATCTATCTCGTGAATAACGCGATGCCGCCTCCATCGCCCTTCGGTTCCGAAACCTGAACACCCATACCAGCCTTCGCGTAAAATCCTCTATTCTTCTCTCCACACAAGACACTAGCGACAACCTCGTCGCCCTCCTTCTGCGCTTCGTGTACACCCCACGTGGCTAACAGCTTTCCAACACCTTTACCTTGGTAGTCTGGGTGTACACCACAAACGTGCAAGTCCCAGCATTCAGTACGATGGCCAGCCCAGTACTGTTCAGAGTTTGCGACAGCGGTGTCGAGGAAGGAAGTGCGCGTAGGATCAGCCGCGCGATTGGGGAAGAGCGCTAGAGACATGGAGTGGTATGTCTTCACGACCGACGCGATGAGATTACCTGCGAATAGAGAGGTCAGATAGGGCCAGCTGCGCGCTCATAGGCTATGCGGAATACTTTGATGGACATACGTGGATCTGTCGCACCCAGTTCCATGCTTTGGCCGCCTTTCCCAAGCCTCCTCCAGTCCGCTGCTCCGACGACCTTTCCACTGTCTGCCACGACCAGGAATCGATGTCGCCAGTCCCAGAACCGTTCTCGAATGCCACGCAGCAGGAACCAGTATACGTCGTCAGGATACTTATCTCGGTGCGGATGCATGATCACGCCGATGATCTCATCGTCAAAGAATGCCGCTGCCCATACTGTCGCTATCGAAGAAAGATCTGAGAGTCTTGCAGGGCGAAGTTCAAAGTCGGTTGTGCTCGTCGACTTTGTTGCCATGGTGAGTAAGAGACGAAGTCGCGGACGGCTGGCTCTTTCGCGACACTCTTCAGGACATTCGGGCAATCAACAAACCGTCAAGAACTGCGATACAGCGTTGTGTTCTTGGTCTGCACATCTCCAACAAACGTGGCTGCAGATATGCGCTCCAAGCGTACTTGACCCAATTGTGAGAGGCCCCACATTGGGGCTAGACCCATGTCGCTACGCGTGCGGAGTATGCATACATCACACCCAGGAAACCACGACTTGTTTCTCAGTGCAAGCCAGAACACCGAAAAGAGTCGCAAAGCTTTCGGCTCTACTACTATCACTGTTCTCATCGATTGTCAGTGCTCACGAGGGCTATACCAACGGCTAAGCGACACGTGATGCCGTTCGTTCATTTGGTGTGGTCCACGCGACACGCGAGACGGGCATCTGTATATATCTATATCAGTCGCTGACGCCGACATCGACTCTCAAAACCCGTTCAACTCATAGCTGATATGGATCGTATGGTACCCTGGCCAATCACGCCAGCCGATAGCCAAACTCGCGTCATGAATAAGCCACGTCATCTGCGACTTCACGACGAGAACTGCTCACCGGTAACTCCACTGCGCAGTAAGCTGCCGTTCCCGAACGAGCTCATCGATGTCATACTAGAGTACGTGATTTGTGATAACAACGAGAGTTCCCACGATGTCATCAGCTTCCTCTTGACCTCCAAGGCCTGCAACAAACCGGGGTTCCAGAAACATCTCTATCGCACCGTGTGCTTTGCGCCAAATCCAGATAGCCTGGCCGTACTCAAAGGCATCGCTGATGATCCAGCTCGAGCGAAGGTCGTAAAGGCTGTGGTGTACAAAGATGCGGCGCCCAGACGACTGGAAGTTGCAGAATTCGAGAGAGCAGGCCTAAGCTATCGTGACTTCGAGTTCCAACGCCCTTGTCAACACAACCGGATGACGGATTCCTGTCTTTGGTCTACATGGTTGGAAGATAACAGCCTAGGTTGGATGACCAAGTTCATCAACTTGGAAACAGTTTGCTACCGACCTACCCGCAGCATGCTTCCAATTTTCATAGATAGAGCGCACACGAAGCATACACCACTCAGGGATACTAACAGCTTGCGTCTCGCGGAACAATTCTCCTATCAAAAGCCGTGCGGAATCAGTACAGGCAACATTGTTCTCCCTTCATTTGGCCTCGCTCAAAATTATCCTCTATCGTACACCTGCGCGAAATCTCAAAGCAGACACTCCATGAACATCTTCTACGCGTTGCTTAGACACATAGATCACCGCCAGGGCCAGCGACTCTGGAAAGCCTCTATCAGCTTCAACACACTAGGCTTCGTCAGTTTTCCAACCGAAACATGGTACTCTCACATCTCACTACACTGGAATACAGATTTGACAGTGGCGACAAGTCCGATGCGTATAGCAGCGACTCGTTGAAGATAAGGCTGGCCCACGACACTTTCGTCATGCCCAACACCTTGCGTTGTCCAAATCTACGGCATCTGATCTTTTCAGGAAGATCGCTCGCAGAGAACAACGCGCTTCACATGTCCATGACTCAAATAGGGCTAGTGTCGGGATGGTTCCAGCTTCTTTGTCCGATCTGGGCCTCCAGTCTCGACACGTTGAGTCTCGTCAATGTGAAATTGAACCGGATCGCAGTCCAGAAGTTGCTTCGACTATCAGTCAGACTTCGGTTAGAGAATGTTGTCTTTCTTGAGAATTCATTGGATGTCTTCACAGAAACCTTGGAGAATCGCCTCCTGTCAATCGAAGTGGGCGGTCTTATCGTCGTTGCAAATACGACCATAGGTGGGTGTGACAAGGTCTGGGTCGTCGGTAGTGAGATGGAGACTGCAGCGACTGTCCGGGAATATTCTCAGTACGTCCACCACTCGTCGGCTTTGGAAAACATACCCTACGTTCCGTCCAAGGATCCAAAGTGGTATATGCTGCTTAGGGGGCCTTCGCCCTTGCGACTCGACAATATGTGGACGACATCGAAGAGTCTGGCGCTGAGGAATGATTCATGGTGAGAGCCATGCAGCCGTCTATGGAAGCATGTCGGCAGTTCCACGACTCTCGACCAAGTAGTCTAGAAGGGACTCACAGAACTACATTTCTTCCAACCATCCACCCAGGCAGCAAACAAACCCATTGCACATTCACTTATAAAGCGCCGGGACTATTCTTACACTTACCTGGCTCAGATTCACTACACTCAGACCCACAGTAACAGCGATGCCATCCATAATCCTACGAACCCCAGACAATGGTACCCCTACAACCACTCTATCATCCCCCTCAACACTTCCCCCAAACAACTCAATCTCCACACCTCCTTCAACCTCCCCTTCAGCCTCCCCTTCAACCCCTACCCCCGACTCCTTAGCCGCCAACCACCTCCTCGCCGGCTTATTCATCAACCCCAACCCCAATCCGCACGACCAGCCAGAACCCGCCATGCCTGATCTAGAACGCGGTTTCTCCTCGCACGGAAATGATGGACGTGGACGTCGGTATACTGGAATGTACAGGCAGGGTGAATGGGTGAACATGACTATCGCGGTACTTTTAGTTGTGAGCGGTGTGTGTTTTGCGTTGTCTATATTGTATGGTAATGGTGTGTTGTGAGTGGCTGTTAAATCAGAGAAGGCTTGAGATGGCGACACCGGGGGTTCGTGTCTGATGTACTACAGCCAGAAGATAGACGATACATTCTACATTAATGTCAGCTAAAAGCAAATGTGTTGTGTGCCTCAACGATGCATTTCATACGATATAGAGAGACATAGCGCCGAGATGACAGGATGCAGGTTAGTCAGCAGGCCAAGTGGGGTGGAAGCAACACCGCACACCATGGCCATTCATCATCTTCTTTGTCACATCTTCCTTTGGAAGCATCATCAACGACATGTTCTATTCAGTATATACCCGTACCAGAATACCAGCCCGGCAAATACGACAGTATCCAGGCATCGCATAGCAGCATCCACCCGATCCTCGCAATCTCCAACCTCGTCATCACCTCCACATCCTCACGACTTCACACCACCTTTATCCGTCAACCCCTCACACATTCTTGCGACCGCTTCCCTTAGGGCGCCCTGGCTTCCTCTTCGGGGTAGCTGGCAGTGGCAACGGCAACGAAGTAGCCTTTTGTCGTTTCCTGGTTCTCTTGACAACCTCTGTTTCTTTCTCCGGCGCGTCCACGTATTCCTCATCGTCGTCGATGACGATGGGCCTCTTGCGCGACTGCTTTGGAGATATCTTCTGCGCGACATTGGTGCTTGGTACCACCGGTGATGCTGCAGCGGCCTCGCGGGGAGCAGACAGCGATGCGGTCTTCTTGGCGTTGGAGGCACTCGGCTTGGCTCTGAGGGCCTTGATTGCTGCAGATTGCGCTGCCGTGTATCGCAGGTAGTTTGCGCCGGCTTCGCCGAGGTTGGCTGGGCTACTGCCGACGGCGGGGTGGTTTGCTTCTTTGGGCGTGGTCGTGACAGCGTTGCCAGGCGCCTTCGATTCCTTCGCCGGGTTCACCAGGATGTCTTCGAAGAAATTGTCGCCTACTCGCGGGATCGAAATATCGAAGGGATGATGCTCTTTGCGTGGCGTATAACTCTTGCGTAGTGTGCCGTCGGTATGGCAAGGCACGGAGGTGATCTTGAGTGCGATATAGCATTTGCGAAACTTGGTCTGCTTCTCGCGCTTGATAGCTGCCTTTTCGCGTAGGGTGCGACGCAGGTTCTCTGTCAAGCGGTCAGCGTCATCGCGGGCGTTACTGCCAGTAAGTGAACATACCTGCCCCCGCTGACGTCAAAGTATCAGCCACCAGCTTCTCGTTCTCCTCCTCTACGCACGCGTCGCAGTAGAACAGCAGCATCTTCGCCTTCTTCTTCTCGTCGCCATTGATCTCATGCCATCCGTGCTCGACACAGTAGCAATTGGGTGCGCATCGCTCATCGGGCGTCGGTGTGGTGATGAGGTGGCCGCATTCGAGGAGGTGCTCGTAGGACATGGATGCATTGCGACAGGAGTTCTGTTCCCGTAGCCCTAATATGTGTGGGTAGGTGACTGTCTCGTGTATGGCGTCTGTCTTCTGCTTGGAGTCGGCCTTGTGCTTGGTGGATGGCGATGGCGCGGCTGCTTGTCCTGGGAGCGACCACCGAGTGGTGAGCATGTTGTCGAATTGTCTGGCGACAGACGACGACATGGATGCTAACAACGAGAACACGTCGGGATACAGGATGATGTAGGCGGCAAGCGCGATCTGGATTGTGCGGTAGGTGGGTGGTCGGTAGCTTGGACTATAGGTCAGGTGAGGTCGAGTGAGTCGAAAGAGAAGGGTCAGTCTGAGGACAATAGGATTGAATACTCAGAATTCACCGCCAAGAAGTGAGGGTGAGTTGGGTGTGAGCTCTTGAAGTGGCGATACTCATGCAGCCGTAGTTAGTGAAGGGCAGGCCGCGCACAATAGCAACCGCGCAGTCTTCACCTCCCCCATGATTTCAGAATGCGCATCGCGTACGCTACGGATAGTGAGGGTGTTACAGCGTCTTCGGACAATCTCGTGGTATGGGTTCACATGGTGGTGTAGTATATAGTTGCACCATACGAAACTTGGCGGAGGTATCGTGAAGCTGGGGTAGGCGCGACTGACGAGTGGTTGAAGAATGACGTCAGCTTGCTACCTCTGCTTCCACATTGATTGCTGGTCGTGCTTGCTTGCTTTGCAACGTAACAACATGGGCGATGCGCAAGATGACCGACACTTGCGGGAAGGGAACGCCTGCGGAACTTTGTATTGTCCCGGCAATATTCGGATGTATCGGCACCAAGGGCCAATAACTCGAATAGTCAGAGAGAACGAGCGATCTTCCCAGCAGTATAGAAGACAGCCACGCTCATTGGCTGCCTTGATGGTTGCCTAAATCGTCAACATCGGGCGGAGTCAAAACGTCAAAAGCCTTGACATCAACATCGACATGCACTCCTCTACACACCCTTCTTCCTTGACGACCCATAGAACAATCAACGTTTCGCGATGCCAGTCTCTCTAGAGCTAGGGACGGACACCGCGCACCCCGACACTCTCACATCATCGTCAAAACATCCAGATCTCGACCGAGAAATCGCCGCTGGCAACTCACCCCATGTCCTCATCACCATCAACGATCCCCAAACCCTCTCAATTTTCGGCACCAAGCTAGCCACCGGCGACGCTAATGTTCCCATCCTTCAGCCGCAGCTTTCACGCAAGTCCGCCGACGACCACTTCCTACTTCCCAGCACCGCGATCAAAGCGCTGTGCATCCGGATCTCCCCCTATGTCTATAGCAACAATGTTCTTGAACTGTTCAAAATCAATCATAAGACCCCCTACGTATTGATGGAATCGATCGTCGAAAGCTGGCGCGAAGCGTTCCGCTGCATTCCAGAGCAGCATTCTATCGAACACGTCGAATTTGATGTGCGTTACGAAGAGGTACACATGGTACAGTACGTTGCGCGAATGCTGCAGGCTGTTGCGACGGCGATGTATATGAAGGCAAGGCGGACCATGGGGAGGGGTCTGGTGTTTACCGTTACGGGTTGTGAGGATGTGAAGAGGAGGAGGTTGTTGGAATGTGGACTGCCGGGTAAGAAAGAGGGACTTGGGGCGCCGGTAGCCAAGGATGATACGACGATAGCGGATGCGCTGCACCTCCAATGAAGGTAGTCACTGTATGCCAAAGATACGCCAGCTCTCAAACAACTGTAATTTCACTCGCACTTTGACGCCTCTATTATATGTCCGTCCACATCATGTCTTCACAATCCCACCACCACAGCCTACCATTTCACTCACACTCAACCCCATATTCTTCCCGCCCGCGACTTGTCCAACCAACCCATACCGCACTCCACTATGGCGCTCACCAAGCCGCCGCCTCGAAACCATTGCGACGACCCGTCCACCCCTCTCCACACTCTCGACTGCGAACACGTCATCAAGCCGCCGTCCTCGCCTTCCACACCGGTGTTCTTCCCTGTCCCGAAGTCGCCATGCTCATCAAACTGCACGCGCAGTATCTACTCCGCAAAACCCAAACTCCTCTTAGCCTGGCTCAAGCGACAAGAAAATCTGCATCAGCATCCATTCACCTGCCCCGTCTGCGTTGAAGATCAGATACACAGCCAATACCCGCAATACCTAGAACAGCATAATAGACGATCGGGTCCGCGGAGACTGACAGACGACGTAGAAACGAACATACAGCTTTGGACGTATGAAGCCGTGCTAAAAGCTGTGGAGAAGGGAGGTAGGGTCTGTGAAGCAGAAGATAGAGCAGGTATATTCCGAATCAAGTATCTTGAAGGGTTCAAGGCTTTGGGACAAAGAAGAGACACGATGGATGGGATTCGGGATATGACAGTTGTGCGCGAAGAGATGGGAGTGCAGGAGCAGAACAGAATCAGGCTCGATGGGGATACAGAGATGGACAACTTAGCTGAGCGGCTTTTGGATGCAAAAATCGCGATCTCGCAACACAGCGCCGTTGATAATCTTGTGGATGATCTTTCGAGATTGCAAGTAGCCAAGTCTAATGTGTTCCAGCCTGCCTAGGTGGCTCGACGTCTAGAAGTCTTCTCTGTCGGCCTACCTGCCTGAGTTGGACATGGCGCAAAAAGATTGGCAAAAAAATAATAATACATGCAACAGCGGGGATGCGATTATCACAAAGTCCATTAATTCTTCTGTATCCAGTAAGCCCCTTTTTTGTATACGGGAAGCTCCTTCTCTGTGTGCAGACTATTAGCACACATTCTGTAGTTGATGGCTTGCTCCGCGTAGATGCCATGCACTAGCGCGTATGCGCGACTGATAAAGCAGCGATCTAGCGCTTAGAATTCTCATGAATAGACGCCACGAACACGGGTTGAAACACGGAGGTCTTGTACAAGACATAGCCCCTGCAGATCCAATCGGAGGCTTTCCTCCGACGTTACATTAGCGTGGTGCCCGGGCGCAGTTACAATGTCTAACGCTGTTATAGTCATGGCTTTTCTGAAGGTATTCTAAAGTATAATTAGACTCTCACGCGGTCGGCAGGCGGGGAAGATAGGTCGGTGTATTCACTACTGTATCGCTAACAGTCCAGGGTTAGGCTAAGATAAGGACGTAGCTTAAGAAGCGTACGACAGGGCGCGTTCGCGCAGGAGTTTCAGTAATCGCGCAGCTGCTCGCTTAGCAGTTTGGCGCGCTCTTATTGGCTATGCGGGCCAGCGCTGTAACAATCTGCAAGTGATAATGCACCAGCCCTTTGCAGATTGCGATTGGAAAGTCACCACACAAATATCTTGATTAAGCGCTTACATGCTCTATTGCTGCTTCTAAATGATGCAGACGCATGAACTAGCACCTAGACGCAGGGATCACGGCATTAGACATCGCAAAAGCCGCGTTCCTACTATAATTCACCTTTCTCCTGCTGCCGTATCGATCCTTTCCTAACAACTCATAATTCTCCTGATCTCCTTCCCACCATGTCACAGACTTCTACCAAAGACCGCTACTGTTACAGCCGCAACGGCACCACCCTTCTCGATGCAGCTTTCCAACCGTGCAACAACGTAACAACGCATTCCACATGCTGCATGACAAACCACAGTGGCGCTGGGCACGTCGGCATTGCGAACGATGTGTGCGAGGATAATGGTCTTTGTCAGAACTTCTCTGCATACAACGGGACGAATGAGGGTCAGCAGGTCTGGGCAATACAGGGCTGTACAGACCAACTGTGGAATAGCCCATATTGTCTTGGGGATGTTTGTAATGCGACAGAGGTATACCGCCGCATGCTTCATGTACGAATGTCACTAACGAGACAGTACAGTATCCTGGTGACCAGCATGGTAATGTAGGCGTGTGGAACTGTGGGGAAAATAAATGGTGCTGTGGAGAGAAGAGCTGCTGTGATGACAAGGAGAACATCTTCGAACTCGCGGCAACTGTGGGTCTGACGTCGACTGTTCCCTCAGCGACAACCTCGCCTTTAGCCTCCACCTCACCGCCTGCGACATCGTCTTCGTCAAAGCAGAATTCCCCTTCAGGAGGCCTCAGTGCAGGCGCAAAAGCCGGTGTCGCGATCGGTGTAGTGGTCTTTATACTCCTAGCGACTGCAGTCGCACTACTACTTTTCAAGTCAAAGAAGGCCAAGGAACAGAAGCACGTCAAAGCAGACAGCGACACTGAACAAACACGATTAGCACAGGATCAAAAGCATCCCGAACAGGCCTATTTACATGAATTGTACGCCGAGCATGGTTTTGGAGAGATGGGCAAAGGTGAAGTTGCAGAGCTGGCAACACATAATGCGCCTCAGGAGTTAGAGACTAAGAGTAGAATTGTATGCTAAAGTGCTAAGTTTCTTACGCTAAGAGTCAATGTAAAGCATGCTTTTCTATATCTTACGTTAGAGCATTAGATTTGACGAACATGTCTCATTTAGGGACAGAGTGTATATAGTCCTAGATGCAAGCTAGATAACGCAGGCCTCTAGGGATAGATGGCGCTTTCGAAAGTAAAGTGGGTCGGTGTGGATCAACGCCGACTATGCTGTTCAGGCGCGACCCAGACCTTGTCTACTGCGTGACACTACTCGACCACATCGACAAGCGATGCTCTGCTCCAGCATTGCGCGTTGCGCTAGTGAGTCTCGGCGGAATAGGGTAAGTGCAGTCAAGAGAACCTTTACTCAGCACCTGCGACTAACGCAGTTGCAGACAGACAAGGACAGCAGCGTCGGCAACAGGGTGGGAGCTTTTCAGCAGCAGCTGGAGGGACATCTGCCGCCAAGCAAGCACGGCTCAGCGCTGGTGACGATTCGGACATGACAAGCGGCGATGCGGCTTGTTGAGGACAGCGATATCATATTAATTGAGCCGATGGACGAAACGGCTGCACACGCTCTGCTGCATAAGAAGCTGAGAGACAAGGCTAAGCAGAGCGAAAGCAACAGCGACAGCAACAACGACGTTGCCGAGCTGGCAGCAGCGCCCGATCACATGCCGTTCGCTCTCGTGCAGACACCGGCATATGTTCGTCAGCGGGCGCCACGATGCTCAGTGCTGCGGTACCTCGAACAGTACCGGCAGAGCTGCAGCAGAGCGACAGTCGGCAACAGATTTGCAGTTTCTGACGAGCTTCTTCGACCGGCAGGGCATACCTGAAGCTCTGTTGCGCAGTCCGAGCCGCACAGCGGGAAATGACAACTTTAAGGATATTCTTACGGCGCGAGACTACTCCCTCGTCACGGTAACAGAGGATGCACACACATTTGGGATGCACAACCTGGTGCAGCAAGTGACGCGCAAGTGGCTTGAAAGCCAGAAGCAGTTCAATAAGTAGAGAGAGCAGTTAATCTCTAATTCGTGCGCAGAGCTGCCCATAGAAGAGCACAGGAACCGGGAGGAGTGTAAAGAGCTGTTCCCTCACGCGAGGGCGGCGCTGTTAAAGCAACCTGCAAGTCAGAAGGCGCTCGAGGAGTGGGCGCTATTGCTTTACAAGGCAGCGTGATATGCATAGCAGTAAGATAAAGCCGGCGAAGCAGAGCAGATGTGAACACTATCGATGAAGGTGAGAAGTGAGGTGCTCAGTGAAGAGAGCGCGGAGACGTTAAGCAATATGGGAATGGTGGAGATGGTGGGACTGGCGAGCAGTCTTGGAGGCAAGTACAAGGAGGCAGAAGCAATGCACAGACATATGATGGCGAGAAGAGAGAAGGTGCTAGGGCGCAAGCATCCCAACGCGTGGACGAGCGTATAACGTCTCGACCACGCACTTGCCATATGAGTTTGCTACCAAGAGTCTCTCGCCCTGTATAACGGGCATGCGCTGGGTACAACGTCCTCGGAGATGATCACCAAACTACCAATGCATGTCACCAATAGCGTTCGTATATAAAGGAATGAGTGATTTGAACATATATATACGCAGTGATTGTCAAGCGGGAGGCGCTGGGATGTGGAATTCGCCCAGCCTCGTCTTCGAGACGAGAGGTACGCAGAGTATGCAGCAACCAGAATAGCAAGAGATCAAGACCGCGATAGTTCATAGATAGAGTGTTGGTGTTTAGTGTGCGCACCACAACGCGATGAGTATGGAAAGCCCACACTAGTGAGTCCACGCTAATAACGACGTACTGCAACCCTTTACAGTCTTCCCAGATAGTAGGCGTGCAGGTGCATTTCGTTCATACACCATCTCGCAACAAGTTCGCCCCGTTCTATTTTCCGCTTATAATGCTTAGCTGGCGCGCGCAACTTAGCGCACGTGGACCAATTCGCATCGGACCACGCCTCCCTCTCTCCTGCGATCGGCGTAGGTTATTAGTCCCGAAGGGCAGACCCGGATCTCCCATCACACAGTCGGAAGCGGACAGTAAGGTGTTATCATATTTGACTATCTAAGGTTCTTACAGCATAGCCAGAGCCAACGATGCTCCCACACCTAGCCCATGCGCCTGCGCCTGCACCGAACCTTGAGGCAGAAGCGCTTACGAAGCAAGATCATGTCGCGATTTTGACACCAATTCCCCTTACTGTATTGCTATGCAAAGTCAGACGGCGCCTGCGCCAGGAAGGTTCAGAAACAACCACTCGTTTATCGTTCATATGCGCGACCCAGTATCTACACCACGTTTTCGCTCTTCGCCTTCTACTGGTTGTTACCAGCGCCCTTCCGCTCTGAAATGAGTGCAGGCTACCTACCACGAGCTGACCCTGCCTACACGAGCTAACCCTGCCTATCTCCAATCGCATGATACGAAGGCTCACCCCGCACTTCCTCTACGATCATTGGTCGAAGGAAGCCAATCATTCAATCGCTTGTCTATGTACAAATCGAAGGCGTTGCCGGTGAACGAAACTCAGCAGCGGCCAGTTGTGTCGCCGCAAGGTAGAAATTAAGTACCAAAGACTCCTACAATTCATAAGACCAAAAGACGATAAAAGCATCATTGAAGGGTGATAATGGCACGACTTCTGCTTAACCACCTGGATATAGACTAAACCCTTTTAAGGCTATTCCGTTCCGCATTTCTGCCGGGCGAACGCCGAACAGTTTTGATTTCTCTTCCTGAATTCTGCTCTTGGATAGAACGGTACCAGAAAGGCACTAGGGTGGCGAAGCGACGCTTGCACGTTCACCGATCTGTGTCAATTCTTATCGTATACCAGAAACCTCTGGACAGTAGCAGGTTGTTCTAAGCTTGAATATGACATCACCAAACGCCACTATCTCTACGATAGCGGGGAAATAAGTATTTCAATATGCTGCAGTACGTGTAATACGCATTCATACCTTTTTCATTCCGAGCTTCATGGAATTTGTTTACCCTGCTCTGAATGATGCGAGGTCCATTCGTCTTATGATACCGAGTCATAAACAGGACGAACAACAACTATCGTATACGTTACAAGTTGCCAGCATCGATACTTCCGCTCGATTCTCAGCCCTGTCGTATGTTTGGGGTCCTACCGCCCTACAGCAAATTGTGATCTTGGATGGACATCGATTTCCCATAACACACAATCTCCACCAAGCTCTTTGGCAAGTTCATCATGCTTCGAAACACGAAGCAACCTATTTCGCCCAGCCGGTAGCAATCTGGGCCGATCAGATATGTATCAATCAGAAGAATCTCGGCGAACGCTCATCCCAAGTGGCCATGATGGCCGAGCTTTATACAAAGGCTGAACGCGTCTTCGTGTCGCTCGGCGAATCCCCAACTGCTGCGCATGCTTTCGAAGCAATCACGAATCTCCAACCTCATATTCGCGCGTCCTTGAAGCTTCATAAGACGTTTAATGCCATGCCTAAGCTCTCTGCTGAGGAAATCAGAAATTTGAGTTTACTTGACTGGAAGTCTATCCAGGAGATGCTGGCAGCTACTTGGTTCAGCCGTGTTTGGGTTGTACAAGAAGCCGCACTTGGCAGAAATGTGAAGGTTTTGTATGGTAGCCATCAATTTGCATGGCGCTCATTGATGAATGTGCTTGGATGGCTTTGTTATCCCGCTGCAAGGCTGTACTGGATACATGACCTTACAGGATGGACGTTCTACCAAATATGGGTTTCATTTGATAGGAAGGACCGTAACTTGGACACATCCTTTCGGTCATTACCCGTTCTCGACCTACTCTGTCATACCTCATATGCGTTCAAAGCAACAATTCCACACGATCACCTATACGCGTTTCTAGGTCATCCTTCCTTCCAAACACAAGAGTCCACCGGTAGCTCGCCATCGCCCATAATCCAACCGAATTACTCGCTCGCACCTCAAGCTGTATATTTAGACTTCGCGAAAGCTTGGCTCGAGTATTCCCGCCAACCATATCTACTATCCTGTGTAGATCATAGCGACCTGTCCTTGACTTGTGGGGGAGACGGGAGAAAGGGTCAACCCTATCTCGAACTACCATCATGGTGTCCGCGCTGGAATTACCAGCCACTAGGAGGTATTCGACTGTCTACCGAGAGAGGCGCTTGGGGTTACAGGTCTTCTGATACCACGGAATTTCATCACGAGATATCGGCCGCGAACGAATTGAGAGTCCGGGGACACATTTTCGACACTGTAGTGCACACCTTTGAGAGACTCTCGGAGCTATCAGATCCACGAGAAATCGTTACAGACGAGTCAAAGTTTACCAAGAAGGAGTTTGTAACAATGTCGAAGCTTGGTTATCTGGCGCAATGCGTCTTAAATTGGATGAAAGCAGCAGAAACGTGTTATAGACGAAGAGAAGATGAAGATACACTTGCTGCATTTGCGGCTACAATCACTACGGCATCATGGACTCCAGAGGAAACTCCGTTTGCGCGCCGCATGCAGCTTGCAAAGTTCAGGATGTGCGCGGAATTAGCATTGACTTTCCAAACCGACCTTGAACACGCCCTCGTACCGCTATTCTGGGATGCCCTCAAGGTGGTGAGTCGAGCTTGCAATCGACGGGATCCATTGGAATCCGATTTGACTGCACCAGAAGCGGTGGGGATTGTACGTACAGCGGAGATGGTAATGGGGCCACGGAGACTTTTCGTTACCCGCGGAGGTCGCATTGGTATTGGCCCAGAGATAGCGATTGCGGGAGATGTTTGCTGCATTGTTTCAGGGGCCGAAGTTCCGTATGTGCTGAGATCTTGCGGGCCGTTCGGTTATCTCCTGGTTGGAGAAAGCTATGTGGATGGGACCATGAATGGGGAGGCTGTGAAGTCTTTTGGAGAACAGGGTGACACATGGAAGACGATTGTACTACAGTAGTAGCATCTTCAATGCTCTTGTAGCTCTCAACATCCAAAATTATCCTCCGCTTGATGTATATGTTGTAGGATCGTGATAGTTCGGTTCATTGGGCGGTCTTGTTTTCTCTGATTCAGCGTTGGGTGGTACCACCAGGTCCTGCCATAACTCGCGAGCACGAAGGCTCTTACGCCTTTACACGGATCTAATTAATTACATCTTAAGTCTGTATAGTGCTCCTAGATGATACAAAGTTGTTACATGTAAGATTTTACATGCTGCTAAGACTATACAGGGTTGTAGTTCAACGCCGTTAGAATTAGGACGCTCACGAATAGTTGCTGGTGGTACCCTACGCATACTGACGTCGTTAATGGCATTGTGTAAAATACCGTTCGAAGCCCAAGGTCTGGGTTGGTAAGCCAGCCAACCACCGCATTCCAGAAAACGTCTCCCAAACTTTATGTTGTTACCTGGGGTGTGGCCGCCTCCCCTTAATGATTGGACTGTGTTCGCCTTTTGGCGGGGTCTAGCCTCCCCAGTTAACTTTGTTGTGCCGTCGAGCATCAGCAGGAGCGGCACGTCGAACCAGGAAAAAAAATCCGAACACGTTTGTAGCCTACATGAACATAGAAGCATGCAGAGTAGGTGACCCAACGTCAATGTAGGCTCCAGACCTGTTCAGCATTTCTCTTGTGTAAGGTGGCGGGAAACCATGCACATCGACACTGTTGGTGTAGAATCATGCAAGCGACATTGAGTAAGGCAGGATAGCGGGTATCTACGATCAATTGCTCACCTAGTGCAGACCACGCTGTGCAGTCACTACAGTGCGCTGTTACGAAGTATACGTCGCTGAGGCCAAACCTTGGGAATTGTCACTAGCCGGTGAATGCGGACGAGCCACCGCGGCAGACCTGAAATATCGGTCGCCCTAGGTAAAGGACTCAACTTTCCGCGGCCTTGTTCATGCGATGCTCCAGGAGGACAACACATGGAACGGGGCAACCGCGTGAAGTCACATACGCGCATCGACGCGACAGATGGAACATATTCTAGCGGACCTAGAGAGAGCAAAATATGGAAGCCATCAAATTCTGACCGACTCCGATGCGTCATATGGTCGACGCGATGAGATTTCAATATCCAGGAATGTGAGAGTGCGGCGGTTCGAGAGTCCTAGTTAGCCACAGCAAAACGATACAATCGAAACCTATCACGACGTCAGGCAACAACATGGTCAGCAGCGGAGAAGGGTCAAACCACAACCACAGCCACAGCCTCATGAACCCAATCCACATCCTCAACTCTCCATATCAAAATAGCCAGGGCAACGAAGGAGGAATCCAAGAGAGTATCTAAACACATGAAAATTGGCAGACAAGTCATCCAGGAAGACAGGAAGAGACGAGCTGGTCCTATGTGCTATTAGCAGCCATGAGTCCTCCGCTTCCGTGGTAAGTGTCGCTGATGCATGCGCAATCGTCTGTGAGGAGACCTGAGACCAAGTGAAAGATCTGAACAAGACCGAAGTCCTTTCACAGAACGTACCGAAGTAAGCATTCCTCCACCGCCATGTTCCACGCCATATACAAGCTCTCGCCCATCATCCGCCTAAACAATCATGTCCGTCATCCATCGAGACCTTATCCTTTCAGTATCCACCAAGACCTTCATCCATCATACCTCTGAACGTTCATCCTTCATGTTGATCTTGACAACGCAGCTTCCACCATCCAAGCACTGCACGTTGTACACTTTCGCCAGCATAGCCTGAAAAGCAACGCCCAAAAAGAAGAACAAGCAGACGAAAGAAAGAGAGTCGTATCATACCGTCAACGCCATGCGTACGTACCAGTGTGAGAATGTGCCGAGAGTAGAAACCGTAAGAGTAAACCGAGAGAATGAGCCGTAAAGAAACCGTAAGAACCGATCAAGGTATACTGTACACATGAGTGACTGGGCATGCTCGGCAGTAGTGGCTACCGAGCACCCCACGACAGTTGTGACGTACCGGTCGGTTAAAACCTGCTGGCAGCAGCACCCCAGAGGGAGTTGTAGATCTTGTCCACCACGTAGGAAGCGCGGATGGTGCGGCTGTTGAAAGTACGACCGTTGAGACCTTGGAGAGCCTTCTCACCGCCGGAGACGGAGTCGAACTTGACGAAGACATCACCCTCGCTGTTGGCGTCGACAGCAATGTGAACGACCTTGCCGTACTTCTTGTCACACTCGGACTTGATCTCGTGCTGGAGCTCCTTGTTCCAGTTGTCACCGTAGTTGCGCTGTTCCCTGGTGATATGTTAGCGGATGTCTAAGAGAAGATGCGACGACTTACTCGTCAGGGTCAAAGACGTTCTCGATCTTGACGCACTTGGACGCCATGGGAGCGGCGGGGGCAGGAGCGGGAGCCTTGCGAGTGGTGGGGACAGGCATAGCCTGACCACCCTGCCTGGAGTCTCCGGGAACGTCGCGGCGAGCGAGAGCGTCCATGAGCCTGCTGCGGTCATAGGTCTTGAAGTTGACTCCAGCGACATCGGAGTCGTCAAGAGCAGAGGCACCACTAACACCACGGTCGTCTTTGCTATGGGTACGGTCGAAGACACCACCAGTACCACCAGCATAGGCACCACGACCACCAGCACCGCTGAAGGCAGAGCCTTGGTAGGACTGAGCCTGCTGGGTGAATGTACGGAGGAGGTTCGCGGTCGATTCGGGGGTGAACTTGTCGTTGCCGAGACCAACGCGGATCTGGCGACCGGCGAGCTCGAAACCGTTCATCTCTGCGAGAGCATTCTTAGCGTGCGAGGGGTCAACGAACCTGCGATGTGTTAGCAAGATATGTTGCAGTGAACATGGGCAGACGACTTACTGAACGAAACCATATCCCTTGGAGCGGCCAGGGTTCAACTCATCGCGCTGGAGGATGACCTGCTCAAGCTCACCAAAAGGCTCGAAGATCTCCTGGAGATCCTTCTCGGTGACGCTGAAGTGAATGTTGCCGACGTAGAGACGGTGGAAGGGGGCGCCGTTGGCACCGGGTGCAGCACCGCCCTCGGAAGGACGAGCAGCACGGTTCTTCTCGGCTTCAGTAAGCTGGGCAATGATGGGGACGCCCTTCAGTTTCTGGCCAGTCAGCTCCAGTGCAAGAGGGACAGACTCTTCAGCCTCGAACTCAACGTAGCCGACACTGGACGGATGTTAGCATGTGTGTATGAGGAACGGAGAAGTGAGTACTCACCCCTTGCTACGGCCGGTAACACGGTCCTTGACGATCTGAGCTTCGACAACAGGGCCGACACGCTCGAAGAAGCTGCGCAAGTGGCGCATCTCAGCGCGCTGGGAGATCTGCTGGACGAAGATGGTGCGCTTGTCGCGGTCGTCCTCGGTGACCTCTGGCTTGGGCGGGGTGTTGTTGCGACGGCTGTTGCGACGGTCATCACCACCGTTGCGGCGACGGTCGCGGGACCTCTCGCGGTACCTGTCGTTGCCGCGGTCGCGAGGGGAGCGGGAACGCGGACGACCACTACCGCTGTAGAAGTCGCCTCCGCGGTCACGGCCTCCACGACCTCCACGGCGGTCGCGCGAGCTGCTGCGGCGGAGCCTATCACGGTCTTCATCTGTGTCAGCACCTTTGCTAGAACGGGGACGGCTTCCGTCTCTTCGGCGGTGGTCTCTGTCGCGGCTGCGACGGCGATCTCCATTGGACTCACGATGACGGTCCCCACGGTCTCGGCTCCTATCACGGCGGTCACGGCGGTCTGAGTGGCGGTCGTCGCGGCGGCTGTCGGTGTCGCGCGCCTCGCTGCTGGCAGTGCGCTTGCGCTCGGCGTCCTTCATCTCGACCTCGCGGGCGGTCTCCTCGAGGAGGGCCTCGACTGCGGCTTGGGTAGACATGGCGACGTCGATGGCGTTTCCTAGCTCTCGATAAGCGTAGCTGGTGGAAGTGATGCGCGATGTCACTGCAATGGGCGATGTGTTGTTGTGATGGCGAGCTGGGGCTCAAGTATTGATTTCAATTGCGATATCGAACGGACGTAGAAAATGATACTGCTGGCGCTTGCCGAATGACCTCTTGACCGAGATGCACTTGACAAATGGGTGCTTGATTGAAGCTTTGCTCGTGCAGCACGACGTGTTAATGGGTGGGTGAGTGGAAAGTGGAGAGGCAGGCCTGGGCGTGATAACTTGAAAAGTTGGAGGGGCCTTGGCAGGGTCCGTGTGACTAATAGGCAGCAAGTTACGTGCGGAGGTGACTGCCGCCATGAGCGCAACAGGGAAATGGGCAGTGACCGAAGAAAGGTGAACAGAACAGAAGTGAAGTGATTGTTGGCATTACTATTATCTGAGGTAGTGAGTCATAAAGTTATCTACAAACATCAAAGCTGCATCGACCCAAAATGGCCCTGCAGACCCGCTGAACGCCTTCTTCAATGCCGGTCTTGACAACGTGGTGACAGGTGGGTGTCTAATAACAAAAGTCTATTCGTACGTCGCCATTTAAGTGGACTTGATGACCTTGGAGGGTCCCATCTCAAGCTCGGTGCCGAAGATGCGGTCCCAGAAGCGGCTGGTGACACCGAAACCGTTTTGGTAGTCGGCGAAGTGGTGCGCAAGGTGGTACTTCTTGAGTTGCTGGTAGTAGGGAGGTAGCCTTCAGTTTGTTAGCGACGTCCTTCATAGTTATCTATGGGTATACATACTTCTGGTGGTGGAGGAAGTAATGTGTCATGTCGTAGCAGGTGTAGCCAAAGATACCACCACAGTAGGCAGCCAGAGCGGCATACCAGTTCCAGAAGATGATCGCGTGTGCGAACTTCCAGAACGGTGCTGCCAAGACAGCGAAGAGTGTAGGTGGCATGACGAGCCTGTATCTGTCCATGGGAAGGTAGTGGTGAATACCGTGAAGCAAGAAGTGGAGGGTGATCGCGACGCGGTTATCCGGGAGATGGCTGCTTGATGTTAGTACAGACAGATCCATATGGATGAGCAGTACTTACTCGTCCAAATGGAACAAGCCCCTGTGCAGGACGTATTCGATAATGGTCCAGAATCCCAGCCCAAAGACCCAGTACCCAGCAAGTTCCGTCGCGGAGGATAGTCCACCAAACGCAACGGCTGTTCCATACGCGACACAGGGCCACCAGAGCGATGGCACGACCCACCACGGCGTCTTGCTGAGCGGCTCCAGGAAGTTACCGAACAGCGGCGCGGAGTCGCCTCCCTTGTAGTGGCGCGGGCGATGCACTTGCTGTAGGTAAAAGTCCTTGCTGAATCCACCATTCCAGACCTGCATCAGAAGCGGCTTGCTCAGGTCCAAGAATTTGTGCTGCTTGTAGTCCTGGTTCGGATCCGTCGGCTTTGAAAGATCCTCCGCAGATGACATGCCGGTTGCTTCGTACAGCGGCTTCCCGTCCTGTTCCATGCCCTTGAGCTCCAGCTTGCCAACCTCGGAAGATGGCAGAGGCACGATATCTGCAGGATTCGAGCTCTTTACTACGCCATTCAGAAGATTTTCGGGGACCATGAAGCCCACCAAGTTCTCCTCGAGAATCTCGTATGCGGAATCGGAATGGGTGTGTGAGATCTCGTCCTTCAGGATTGCCTCGATGTCTTTGCCCGCATATTCCAGGATGAACTCGGGGCCACCAGGATGACCATCAAGGAAGTCGGTAACATCGTAGACCTTGGTGCCGATTGTAACATAGCAGGACTTCTCGTTGTTGTGCGCGCGCACCTCGGCGGTCGGAATCGTCGGAAGGGTGCGGCCGGGCATTGTGGTGGTTGTAGACATCAAGTCTATGTTCGGCGGTGGGTTGTTTGCGGTACGTAGGAAGAGGACTGGCGAATGATGTTTATATGTGTCCGGCGGTGTATCTTCAAACACTGGTCTCGGCGGTGTGGTGAATAGCTGCGGTTGCGTGGCGACACTAATTCGGTGGCCGAGGACAGAAGCTGCGGCGCAGTAAAACACAGCACGATGTAGAGAAGGAGCGTATAGGGTGGGAGGATGCGCGGTAGAGTAACAATACAAGCCGCGGGAGTGTACGGAGAGTAATGTAGCAATCAGTCAATTGTCAGGAGAGCCAAGAGATGCGCAGATCTCACCACCCGCAGCTAATGGTGGCGAGACCGGCATTCGTGCGCTTCCACCTCCGAGATGCCACCACGAAATCTCAGACCGCGAATAGGAGATGCAATTTCCCCTCGCCTGGTATTCGCCGTAGTATGCGCTGATTGGCCTCGGTCTCTTGTAGCGCTCTGCTCATGCCCATAGTCGGATCACTGATGTTCTAGTTGTCCGCTTTCGTTGTCCGAATGCTTTCGCTGCCCGGATGCTTTCGGTTGTGGTTTGCATGTCGACCACGCCTGACGCCTAACGCCCCAGGGGATGACAGACTTCCATCGCATTAGTTTGCATGCACAACATTCCAATCAGTCCATAATTTCTAGGTAGACGTAAAATCCTATCTCGATTGATATTACCATCATGAAGGACCTTCTCAGGATCTAGTGCGACACATAATCCGGCGTACCTTGGTGACGCTTTCACGTCTTTCACATGCTTCACGCGTTGCATGGCTACCAATGAGAACCTGAATGCAGCTTGCATTGCTGCGAAACTATCTGGGTGGGTGCCTGGGTCGCATTTGCATTTCTTTGTAAAGGACAGCAGCAAAACTCATCGATAAGATCGAACATCTCTACAAGGTTGACTAACGCTCAACGACCGAGACCCAGAGATCTTATCAGATGCCTATCTCAGGAAATGCAACCATCAAGCAAGCCACCAACTCATCGGCCCGTTGTTTGGAAAGCCATGGCGTGGACGCCAATGACAGGCTGTGAGGCTGTCCGTCAGCCTTGCTGGACCCTTGTCTGCCAGGGGCAGGAACACGACATTGCGTCACTGACGGATACCAAGTCGCGACTTCTTCACTGCAGCCAACAACAGCCAATCCTTGGATATGTGCCTTGCTTGCGGTGCAGGGCCCCGGCCCTTAACCTCACCACCTTTCCCAGCCTTATTCTCAGCATCCTCACAACCTTACGCTCATCTCTATACCTTTGCGACGAAGCTCAGCAGATCTGCACCCTCGCATCACATACCTAGCAACCATTCCTCACTACGAAGACCTATTCTGTGATTGCGCATGCGCCGTGCGCAGTCATAGTCCATCATGTCTGCTGTTATGTCCAACAGGGATCATACCCGGTCTATAAACCGCCTCTCTATCGCACAGCTATGCACCCTCTGCCTGAGCGCGCTGCCTATGGCCGACGCCATTCATCACATGGGACCTAATCACCACATGGCATTTAAGGCACCCTGGAAGACCAATCGAAGGAAACTGGACATAACACCCCTGCTGGTGACGAACCAGTGTCCCGAGCCCATCTGGCCTGGTATTGGAACGCAGTCCGGCACAGGTCCAGGCGAGACTGGCTTCAAGCTTGAACCTGGGGAGACGAGGAATCAGACTGTATCAGAGGACTGGCAGGGTCGAGTCTGGGGGAGAACAAACTGCACCTTCAACGACGATGGCACTGCTGCTGCATCGGGTCGTGGAAAGGCTTGTACATCCGGCGACTGCAACGGCGCCTTGAACTGTCAAGTCGGAGTATGTCATACTCATCTTCCCTTCTAACCGACTCCCGCTGACTCAGACACAGGGAGACGTACCCGTTTCGCTCGCCGAATTCACGTTGGACGCCGGAGACGGAAACACATACTACGACATCTCACTTGTCGATGGCTACAATGTCCCCATGGCAATTGTCCTCCAGCCGCTGGACAACGTGACGCTCGACGACATCCCTCCGAACCTCACCAACCCGTCTTGTCAAGGCACAGACGGGCTCCTGGCTACCCAGGGCTACAACCCGTACCCAGAATTTCCCAACTTCCTCCGCACGAATACCTCGTATCCACTCTCCTTCGACCAGGACGTAGACGAGAATAAGATCTCCAAATGGTGTCCATGGGATCTACAGCAGAGCCCTCCCGAGAAGCCAGGCGACGGCGTATACCCTTACCCTGACGACAACATCCAACGGCCGCAATTCAACCCATGCTTCTCTGCATGTGCGAAGAACAACCAGCCCAAGGACTGCTGCACTGGCGAATACAACTCCCCGAACAAATGCGAACCGAGCGAGTACTCCAAGAACGTCAAGGCCGTCTGTCCGGATGCTTACAGCTATGGTACGTTCAGTCACACTGAACAATTAGAATGAATATGACTAACAGCCACAACAGCATTCGACGACCAATTCTCTACCTTCATCATCCCCTCTGGCGCCGGCTTCGAAGTCGTATTTTGCCCTGGTGCGCGTTCCACAACCATCCTTGCGACGAGTCGAGATAAGATGCTGGCGTTGGCGCAGAATGGGAGGGTCGAGAGACAGACTACGATGATGATGAGCGAAGCCAGGAGTGACGAGGTCCGGAGAAGCGCTGCATCGGGAATCTCCCGACCCGACGGCAGCTTGCTCGCCTTCATCTCGGCTGTGGTAGCTGCTGCTTCAGCTTCATACATTTGGTAGCAAGGCGGTCGCACATGGTCAAAAGGGGTCTGGAAACTCCGTTGTTGCTAGTAGTTGAAGGTTGGATAGCTCTGGTGGTTGCCGTCGTTTGATACTCGGATAGTTCTATACCCTTTGTCTTTATACGATTTCTTCTTCAAAACCCCCATTACATTAACTTCCTGATCGCCGAAGGCTTACTGCATGCTCACATATGCCGCCTCGGAAAGCCGGCAGCCTATTCACCCTCCGTTGTTAAAGAAGCAATCCTGAGGTTGCACGACGCCGGCACCATCCCACACCGCGTGGGGCTGCACCACCCGGAACGCTGCCGTCGCGCCTCTCCCATCCTACACAACACTTTCAACTTCTGCATTCGACACGGAGCGACCAGGACCGCTACCATCTCGCAACTCGCCGTCTATACCTGCACCTCGTGGCCGCTGGACGGCTGAACTGCGGCTCAAGACCGCATCTTCCGACGTCAGATCCACAAATGGTATCGCGCTAGCTGCTTTGGGCGCGGAGCAAGCACTCCGTCTTCCTTTCTTGACCACGTTAAGCGCGAGAGGGAGCTCAACGCGGCACTGCTTGCTCCGGAGTGGTGAAACGTCTGATGTGGTATGGTTGAGGTTTTCGGTCGTCATTCAAGAGAAGGGCGTCCCTGCCTAGGTGATTGTACCTACCCCGCCAATTGGTAGTACCAGACAGCCACTTCCCGTGCTGTCAGAAGACTGAACAATTACCACCATCTTGAACAACAAGAATCATGGCGAAGGCACAGGCTCTCAGCGTTCACGTCTTGTCGAAAGGATGGACGTTCAAGCAGGGTGATGATTCTGCTAAGGATGCGTGGATGCCAGTCAAAAAGGTCCCTACGAATGTTCACCTGGACCTGATGGACAATGAGAAGTACGTCCAACATTCCAAAATCTACATGAACTTGGAAGAACTGACGCGGAGACTAGAATTCCAGATCCGTTCCTGGGCTTCAATGAACTTGAAGCAGAATGGGTAGCAGACAAGACCTGGACCTACAAAGTCGAACTGCCTAAAGTACCAGAGGCGAAGGAAGGCGTCGTACATATACTCGCATTTGACGGCCTCGACACCTTCGCCACTGTCAAGCTCAATGGAGAGACTGTCCTGAAGAGCGACAACATGTTCGTCCCGCATCGCCTTGATGTGACTAAGAAGCTCAGCTCCGACGGCGTTAACACTTTGGAGATCGACTTCGCCTCCGCACGTCTTGAAGCTATCAAGATCAAGGAGAAGTATCCGGATCACAGATGGATCGGATTCAACGGCGACATGTCAAGGCTTGCCGTGAGGAAGGCCCAGTATCATTGGGGCTGGGACTGGGGACCGATCTTGAACACTTGCGGTCCGTGGCGCGAAGTACGACTGGAGACCTATCAAACACGAGCAAAGGACCTGAGAGTCGACTATAAGCTCGATGATAGCCTCAAATCCGTCCAAGGAACCATTTCTGCGACTGTTGAGGGCGACTCGGCGGATAGCGTCAGCTTTGATGTATACGATGGTGATCAACGTGTCTTCAGAGAGACTGCGAAAATAAGCGACGGCATTGCTAAAGTGGATTTCCATGTCAGCAGTCCCAAGTTGTGGTACCCGCACGGTTATGGCGAGCAGCCGCTGTACACTGTCACTGCAACGGTCCTTGCCAATGGCACAGACGTTCATCAGATATCACGGCGAACAGGATTCCGGAAGGGCGAACTCATTCAGGAGCCGGATGCGATTGGCAAAAGCTTCTACTTCCGTGTCAATGGCGTCGATGTGTTCTGTGGCGGTTCGGATTGGATCCCCGCGGATTCATTCACTCCCCGCGTAACCGAGGAGAAGTACCGTAAATGGCTCGAGATGATGGTCGATGGCTACCAAATAATGATCAGAATCTGGGGCGGCGGCATCTGGGAAGAAGACATATTCTACGAGCTCTGCGACGAACTCGGTGTCCTTGTGTGGCAAGATTTCATGTTTGGGTGCGGCAACTATCCCGCCTTTCCGGACATCTTGCGATCAATCAAGGAAGAGTGCACTGCCAACGTCACCAGATTGCGACATCACCCATCCATCATCATCTATGCGGGGAACAATGAGGACTACCAGGTGCAGGAGTCGTATGGCTTGACTTACGATTACGAGGACAAGAACCCGGACAACTGGCTAAAGACCGATTTCCCGGCCAGGTACATATACGAAAAGGTACGTGCGTATCGCATACTAGCAAATACCATTACGCTGACAGTACACTTTGGTAGCTGCTGCCCGACGTCGTTGCGGCGGAAAGCCCACATGTGCCATATCACCCAGGGTCACCATGGGGCGACGGACTTAAGACGTCAAACCCCACAGTGGGTGACATGCATCAGTGGAATGGTAATAATCTCCACATTGCCTCACATATAGTATACTAACGATGGATACAGTATGGCACGGCACACAAGAGAAGTACCAGATATTCGACACGCTCGGGGGACGCTTTAACAGCGAATTCGGCATGGAAGCCTTCCCACACATCGACACGATCAAGTACTACTGCACCGACCCCTCTCAGCTTTACCCGCAAAGCCACATGCTTGATTTCCACAACAAGGCCGACGGCCACGAGCGGCGAATAGCCACGTATCTGGTGGAAAACTTCCGGACCAAGACCGACCTAGAGGTACGTGCCGTCCGACGGTTACCCGGTTCATGGTCGGGAACTAGACCAAGTGGGCCGCAATATAGCCGGTATAGGGTACTGACAGCGAATAGTCGTTCATCCACCTTACACAGCTGTCGCAAGCCGAAGCACTAATGTTCGGCTACAGGGGCTGGAGGCGCCAGTGGGGACAAAACAGGCATTGTGGTGGTGCACTCGTCTGGCAGCTCAACGACTGCTGGCCAGTTACCTCGTGGTCCATCGTCGATTACTTCCAGCGCAAGAAACCGGCTTACTACGCCATGCGCCGCGTACTTGCCCCGATTGCTGTGGCAGTCAAACGGGCGCATTTTGATTGGAGCGTCGTGCATGCCAGAGTGCCCCCAACGAGCGACTACGAAGTCTGGGTCGCGAGTCAGAGGCTAGAAGAAGTGGTCGCAACTGTTGAGCTGCGGTATATAAGCGTTGAGAGCGGCAAGGAGATTAAGAATAAGATCGTCAAGAAGGATATCAGGCTCGTACCGAACGGAACGACCGACGTTCTGTCAGGCACGATCGACAACCGGAACGAGGAGCCGCATGTCCTAGCCGTACGCATATGGGTCGATGGCGAAATCGTGTCGCGCGACGTCGATTGGCCGCAGCCACTCAAGTATCTGGATTTCAAGGACCGCGGGCTGGAAGTCGTACCCCAAGGCGAGACTATCACAGTAAAGGCACAGAAGCCGACCAAGGGTCTGGTCTTTGAGGAGCGCTCTGGCGTCCTCGTTCACGACAGCGCTATAGATGTTATTCCTGGCGATGAGCAAGTCATCAAGGTCAAGGGGCTGGGTAAGCAGGACGAACCGTTGAGGTGGACATACTTGGGCAAAGAGTAGCGATCAGCTCGTAACTGTGGATTCGGAATGTGGAGGTTGCTTGACGAGGTGGGAAGGATGCAGGATCACAATGCTGTGGAGTATGTGGAAATGCAAAGTATACATGTAGTTAGAGGAACATGTCTTCGCGCATGCGGATGCGCCAGCACTCCAAGTCCTTCATCACCACATCATTACTTGCAACATCCAGCGGCCCTGCGTATAGAGTCATCTCGGACGATCTAACATAAACTTTGTGAATACGGACATTATAGGCAAGGAGCGACACATTTACGAATTACTGGATTACTCAACGGTAATACTACGCATTGTCGAGTACATACATAGAGTTTGAACCGGCGGCCTATATGTGAGGCTGCTATAGGTCCGTCGTCATGTTGGCCTGCCAAGGCCTGGATATGAAAGGCGTCTATCTTTCCAGGGTAAATTAAATGGCGTTGCTGGCGGGATGTCGCATTGGTTGGACGCGGCATGCATGGGGTAGAGGGGTGCAGGCAAATGCAACCTAGCCGCATGCTGTCACGCAAAGCTGGTTCCCAAAGTTCGCAGCGATGGTGGTGCAGTTTGCGGGTCAAGAGGCTTGGGAAGGAGCGAAGGGTTGATAGGAAGGTGGTGGACGACCTCTCTCTCTTTCTGTGTGTTTGTGTTTGTGGTACTGGTAGAGCATACATGCCCAGTACCTACGAAGCCTTGCAAATAGCCGGTGATGCTTTCCTTCAGCGCTCTCTTAGTAGTGGTCAGAGTACTGCTGCATGGGGTAGAGGGTGCAGACAGTATGCATCCTAGCCGCATGCATCACGCAAAGCCGGTTCGCAGCAACTACGCTGTGCTCTCGGCCCAGGAAGGATCGCGACCCGGACGCTGGTATGTGGACTTTTATTTTGGATACTGAATATGCCGGCAGAAGGCCGTGGTAGCGAATACGCGCAGACCCTCTTCGTTCTTTCGCCTGTAACGCGGCTTGCCTGTAATGACCGGCCTTCATAGATCGGGTGAGCAGTACCCGAAACATGGTGTTCGACGTTTGGGTCTGGAATTTAGGTTCGCAGCGCACCACCCGCTCTCCCCAGAGATCCACACACACATGTACAAGTTCTCTAACGTAGACCCGCCATCCTTTCTCATCCGCGGACATGCGATCGAGAGTACGCGCTGCTTGATCGTGGCGGGAAGGATCCGCACTCGCTGAAACGACGTGCAGTAGTGCTGCCGCAGGCGGCCAGGTGGGAAAAAAGGGTTGCTTCATGTCCCGTCGGACGAGAAAGGCAACTGACATGCGCGATCTCTTCTGGAACGCATTTCGAAGCCGTCGGCAGCGGCACGCTCCCATCTCTCGACACCAATCTCGCTTGGCTCACCCCCTCCCCTCCCCCTCGCAAGCCCTGGAAGCAAGGCAAGACGCAATCCCTTCCCGTCCGCCCGTCTCAACGGTCGCCTGCACTTATTTTTTTTCTCCTCATCTTGCCAAACTCCACCAGTCAGCCCTGCTGCATGCATCACCGGGGTGCTGTGGGCTATAATGCGGGGATTATACCCTCTTGAATAGTCCACTCTGGAAGGCTGTTTTGTCGCTCCGGCCCTGCTACTGCGACTTGCGACTAGCTTCCGCGCGCCGACTTCATACACACAAGCTTTCTGCAGGATTATGACGGCACATGCCTGGAAGCCAGACGCACCTACGTTTACGTTTTTGCCTCTGTGCACTTTCTCGTTTTTTTATTCAGGCTGCAGATGGTATGCGTTCAGCTCAAACTGCACTACCGAGCGTCTCTGATATATCAGATCCCGGTTCGTCGACGTTTTAGTTCCGAGTCTTGTTATATTGGTCCTGGGACGTACCACTGGTACTTTGGACCATCGTCTTGGTTTTTCGCCTCCCTCCAGACTGTCCTGTCACGACATATTTCATCGAGCGTCCTGCAGGGTCGTCTGACAACTCTGGCCTGAACTTCTTTCTCTTTCAGCTCGTGGTTGTCGAGTGCGTGGCCAGCCGACGTACCACCGAGGTCATCGCAACATGTTCCATACCTTCCAGTCGTCCGTGGGTATGCGCTCGCCCGGAATAGACAGCGACAGCGCGGGAAAACCATCACGACCGCCTGGCTCACGACGGATTTCCACCAGCAACGCCTGTGTCGAATGCAGGAGACGCAAGATTCGGTGTGACGGTTCACAACCTTGCGGACAATGCCAATGGTATCAGCACCCTGAGGCATGTGGCTATTCGAAGCCTGCACAGCGAGTTGTGCCCAGCAGAAAGTGAGCATTCTAGAACACTGCCAGGACAGATTTGGCGCTAATCAGTTTGGTAGACTAGTCGACAAGCTTTCCAACAACATCGAACAGTACAAGACCATCTTGACAAAGCTGTACGGAGTCAAGAACCTGGAATCGCTCGCTAATCTTCCGCGGGAAGAATTGCTAGAACTGGCTCTGTCATCCTCAGCAAACCACCCAACGACATCACCATCGGCGGCCGATTCGCAAGCCTTATCCGACGCCCAAGCTGGATCTGATGGAGCCGAGAGCTTGGAAGCGCTCGAGCAGGCGCCGCCTGAAGATCCTTACTGGGACGAGGCACGGAAGCACCAACTCCGTGTCCAAGGCATCTCCGACGATGTGAACGGGCTGTCAATGTCGGTCGACCGCCTGTCTTCTTACGTTGGCATCTCGTCAATCACAGCCGCACTAAAGGTTATCGTGCGATGCGCGCCTCAGGCACGTTCACTAATCGCACATAACAGCCAGGAGACTGCGCTACCAAGCCGTGCAGGCTCACCGCCACCAGAGCTAGCAGATAACAGACCTGATGCTCTACCGCCTCCTCAGCATGGCCAAGAACTGCTTGAGAGCTACTTCGACCGCGTACATCCTTTTTGTCCTATGATCGATGAGCGCAAGTTTTGGTCTACATTCTTGTACGGTAACCGCAAGGACTCAGCATGGCTTGCACTACTCAACATGGTCTTCGCGCTGGGGTCGCTTGCCTCCCTAGCTGCGGACAACGAAGCTCACTATGTCTACTTCAACCGATCTCGGCGGCATCTGTCTCTCGAGTCGTTCGGAAGCGGCAATCTGGAAGTCCTCCAGGCTCTGGCTATCATGAGCGGATACTACATGCACTATCTCAACCGCCCGAATGAAGCGCATTCGTTGATGGGTGGTACGCTTCGCATGGCTACTGCACTTGGTTTGCATCGCGAGTACTCAGAGCGGAGCGACGCGAGTAGACAGTTCATGGCCCCGGGCGAGGAAGACTCGATATCTCCTGAGATGCGCCGGCGTATCTGGTGGAGTCTGTTTTGCCTGGATTCATGGGCTTCCACTACGACTGGACGGCCTTCGCTGGGGAGAATGGGTCCTTCCATCACTGTTCTGAGACCGGGCACGGCTGTGAACGCTGTAAGACTTACTGATGCATGTTTCAAAGCGCAATACTGACGTCACGATAGCCTCAGTGTATTCCACCACCCAATAGCCCTCAGTACATCGAGCAGCTCAAGATCCTTCCTCTAGTTCATGCCTCAGCATTCTGTCAGATCGCTACCAGGATACAGGACCGACTTGTCGAGTCGCCACTCCTTTCCTCTGCGGAGACAGCTAGCTACGACGCGCAGGTTGTAAAGTGGCATGAAGAGCTACCATCAATCCTTTCCAACCCCGATGAGCCGTGTCCAGAGTTTCTCCGACGAACGCGCTTGGTCATGAAGTGGAGGTTCCAGAACATCCGCATCATCCTCCACCGCCCAATCTTGCTCACCGCCGCACTTCGACGTTCCCCATGGGTCGCCCTGAGCGCAGACGAAAAGGTTGCAGTAGGCAAATGCCGACTCATCGCCTCCAAGACTATCGAAGAAATCAGCCAAGAATGCATGCCCGACCTCATCTCCGGTTGGAACGCAGTATGGTTCTGCTTTCAGGCGTGCATGGTCCCACTCGTCTCCCTCTTCAGCGACACGAGCATACCAGAAGAAGCCGAAAAATGGAAGACCAGTATCGAAACAGCACTCACATTCTTCGAGACAGTCAAAGACTGGAGTATCGCAGCGAAAAGAAGCGGCGATGCAGTAACCCGGCTCTACGCAGCGTACAAAACGAACGTCTCTACACTATCACACCAAACCCAGCCAACTATGGCACACATCCCGCACCCCCAGCAATACCACCCACAACAACCTCATTCCCACAGCCAAACACACACCCACTTCGCCATCCCCGGTACTTCGACCGCACCTTCCATGCTCAACACCCATGCCGCCGCCTACACACCTCAGCACCCATCGATGTCGCAACCCCAACAACAGCATCCCTCTTCCTTCGGCCACCACTACAACCCCGCAACACCTACCTGGGCCAGCGCCAGCAACGACCCGACTATTCTGAACAACTTCTGGGACGACATGATGTGGGATACAAACTTACCGGATATGCTAGAGACGCCGTTTGGGCTGGGGAACGAATATGAGTTTGGTGGTGCGGCGCAGGATTCTGGGGCGCAGGGCGCGTGTTGGATGCATGGGAACTAATCGCAACGTTGGGGAGCGTTGACGTGACGCTCCTGTATCGTGGAATACACAGTATGCACAGCATTGGGGGCTCGGCGCATCACTGGAACGCAGATCCGATATGCAAATGCCTAGGACGACTCCATCCACCGACACCGGGCGAGAGCGGCCCAGTCGCTCGCATACCCACCCTCCTATCTCCCCTCCATGCCCCTCGATTCCCGGCATACGGAGACTGCACGTTGTCTACAGCCGTAGCACAAGCTGCAGCAAGCAATATACAACAGCCGGCACCGGCACCCGTAGACGCGGAGTATACGCGACATGGATGCTGAGACACCCTTGTACTTCGTCTCATGTATATTTGCATGGTATATCCGTGCTTCCGCGCGCGTCTCGGGAAATCGGGATACAGGATGATTGCCGCGGGTTGGAAATAGATCGGCAGTAGGTGTGTGGAAAGGGCTTCTGGAATTACTCTGACGAAGCCGCAGCTTTGCGTTTGTTGATTTTGTTGATCATGATATTACTGGGTTGGATGAGAGTGAGGCTGGCAGGCAGCTTTGGGGTAGAGTGTTGAGGGCAGCGCTGCATGTGTCCATTTCCTCTCACATCTTCACGCATCAACATCTTTCTATCCTTTTTCCGCGTACATCCCTCCTTCCCCTCACGTCTCTTACCCGTCTCTTTACCCCTTCGCCATTCCATCACCAAGTACCGCATACATGGTTAGACATCTTCCCGAGCTCCTTTTCACACTTTGTTATAGACCAGGGGGGTGAGCATTATGATACCCCGGATTCTGGTGGTGGCTAAATAGCTAGTGGAGATGCGGATGCGTAGTTGATCGCACGCATGCATGCACGCACGTTGGACATAGTTAGATATAGACTTGAACATGTATATCGCTGTTTGCCGAATGTAGAGAGGGAGTGCGTGAGACCGTTGTTGAGGTGACGTGTGATGGGCTTAAAAGAGGACATATAGGGGGCTGTTACGAGGTGAGGTGACTTACTTCACCTTTTTGGGGTGGGAGGGCGTGTTTAGGCTAAGAGGATGGGTGCGTGTGCGATGAGCGGAGTGAGGATGAGACGGGGAGGTTTCCAAGGTTTGCAGGCGCAGGACTACTTGTACGACAATGCTGTGGCTGGTCGATGGAGATTGTTGATATATCAGCACGTACGCCTCTTCCTCTCCATCACGCGATCCGCTGAATCCAGAACACTCCCAAACCTCACCACAAGCACAACACCAGCCAACCCTCCCCACCAAACCCTCAGTAAACACAAATCTCATCCATCTTGGCAGCTACACCAATTGCTTAACCGACCTGTATGCTCATCGGTGAGTATGCGCAAGTCGTGGTGATATGCTGTGTGAGCTGGTGAGGTATATGCAGGGTTCACGATCCATCCGTAGATGTTGAGTGTGCAAGCGAGAAACGTGACGCACGTGGTCGTCTTCAACGTGGCAGGCCAGCCGAGGTGAGCGGGGCGCCGATGACGGAATGCGTGCGTGTGTTATCGATAAGACACCTTGAGATGTTGTCTTGGAATGCTACTGCGTGTGCGGGCTGGGCGCGATAGACTCCGCGCGCTAGACTATGGAAGCATGCTTGGTAGGCGGTAGTACTTGGTACCGTGGTACGGGTGCATGGTGACAGATGATAGACGGGCCCTGGAAGTCGGGTTTGTAGAAGGATCTCGGGATGGTCTGTCAGGATACTTCAATACCTTGGGAGGCACGTTCGCAAACAAAGGAGTCGGGACGATTAGACAAAGTTCACCTATCACCACGCCGCGCATCTCCCCCACGTGTACGCTGGAAGCTTGGCCACAAGCGGTCGATCGCGACTATGGCGCTTGGCTGGCTTGCTTCACCGGACCTATTTCACCGCCGCCATCACTGGCATCCGTGAAAGGAGCGCGCAATTGCTTCAGCATCTATCTGCACTCTTCCACATCAGCGTGCGAAATCGAGTAACCACCGCAACAATGTCAGAACCCGATCTGCACCGCGCCATATCCATGAAACCGCACCCGTTCCACACGCACCCGGACCGCATAGAACGCACATCAAGTCCCCACCACGCGCACCTCAGCGCCAGCAGCAGCAACAACAGCCCCAGCGCGCAACATACCCACAGCCATGCCGACGCTTCAACTCCGCGCAAGAACGACGCCAGCAGCACCGCCATCGAAACCACCGCCCCAACGCCCTCCCACGACCCCATAGCCCGCCACATCCGCCACCACCCCGACGTCTCAGACCTAGAATCGCAATCACCCCCGTCCTACACCCCCGACAACGACCCCTACTCCCTCTCCTCCGCTATAAAACCCGAATCCGAACTCGCCCTCATCCGCGCCAACACATCGCGCAAACGCGATGGCTGCGGGCCCATCACCCTCAACAAGGCCGCGACGTCCGCGAAGAAGCTCGAGGAGTTTTACTCTGCCCAAAATGAGAATATAGAGAGGTTGCTTAAGCCCGTGGCGGAGCATAGGGCGGCGGCGAAGGATGAGGATACGGCGAATCATCTCAAGTATAAGATTGCTGTTATTGGGAGTTTTGCTGCGAATATCATACTGGCTGTGTTGCAGCTTTATGCGGCGGTGTCTTCGAGGTCGCTGTCGCTGTTTACGACTATGGCGGATTCGTTGTTTGATCCCTTGAGCAATCTTACGCTGATTATGTGTAATCGCGCTGTTGCGAGGGTGGACGCGAGGAAGTTCCCCTCCGGGAAGGCGAGGATTGAAACGGCGGGAAATCTTTCTTTCTGCGCGCTTATGATTACCGTTTCGGTGGTCATCATCGTCGAGTCTATCCGCACAGTCGCCGAACATAACGGTCCTGAGACGAACGACTTCTTCCTTCCGTCTGTCATTGCTGTCAGCATAGCGTTTGCGACCAAGTTCTCGCTGTTCTTGTACTGTTGGGCTTTGCGCAACAAGTACAGCCAAGTCAGGATTCTGTGGGAAGATCATAGGAACGATCTCTTCATCAACGGATTCGGTGTCTTGACTAGTGTTGGTGGATCAAAGTTGAAGTGGTGGTTGGATCCTATGGGCGCGATGATACTTTCCGTTTTGATCATCTTCCTTTGGTCGAGGACGGCGTACTCGGAGTTTCAGCTCCTCATTGGTGTTACGGCTGATACTGCTATGCTGCAGCATATCACTTATATCTGTAAGTCTTCCTCTTCATCTGTCATCTTTTATGAAACGTCCACTAATCATTGTCTTTCTCAGCGATGACACACTCCCCCACCATCCTTCAAATCGATACCGTACGCGCCTACCACAGCGGCCCGCGTCTCATCGTCGAAGTCGACATTGTCATGGACCCTGAAGCTACTCTACGCGCTACACATGATGTCGCCGAGGAACTTCAGATAAAGCTGGAGAGTCTTCCTGATGTAGAGAGAGCATATGTGCATGTTGATTATGAGACAGATCACCGGCCTGAGCACTTCTTGAAAAAGGAGTTGTAAGCGGCGATGGATAACGCATGGAGATAAGAAGAGTAGTGCCGGATAGATAGGCACTGAAGATGAAAAGTACTGCGCTATGGAAGTTGTATATATCCATCTCGACTCTTGTCCTCTTTCCATATCGACTATGATAACCAAATCACCACGCCATCACCCCCACCAATCTACTTCCCCTTCCTCCGATACGGACTCGCCATCCCACCACCTACCCTCCCACCCTGCACATTCCACTCAGCCGCACTCCCCGCTCCAGCCCTATCCTCAGAAAGATCATAGTCGCCAAAGTTTCTTTCTTTGAAATCATTCCAGCGCTCGCGGAGCGTTTTCTTCTTGCGATCTGCTCGTCGCTGAGCGTCTAAATCGGTATATTCGGAACCGAGGACTGCTGCGATGGTACTTGCGGGTGCGCCGCTGCTGTGTCGTTGGTTTGTGGGTGCGGGGCGTGATGTAGGCTGCTTTTGCGGGTCTGTAGAAGAAGTGGAGGGGTTGGTAGGGTATTTTGGTGGCTGGGCTGATGGCTCGGCGTCGTAGTAGATGGGTGGTGTATCGTTGGGGTCGATGTTGTTTCTGTTGACGTTGGCGTTGGATTTGGCATCAGTCGAATCCGACTTTTCGATGCCCTGGGTGTAATCCGATTTCGCGCCCATGTTGTGCCTGGCGAGAGTGTCGCAAGTGGCTGATAAGTTCGCAGCGTTGTGGATATAATGGCAGTAGCTTTGTGCATAACAATGGTCAAACCAGTGGGACCAACATCGCCAATGCTTGGTTGACGTAGGGTGGGGTGACCAATTTGGTACGAGCTCCTCCGTACTTTACGCCCGGGTGGCACAGCATGGTCAAAACTTCCAAAATAAGAGACATAATGTGCCGTAACTCCGACGTGGCGCTTGGATAATCTAAGCGATTTACTCGACTTATCGGTTTAGTAGCAATACTACTATCTTGTTTCTACAAATGCTACTGGCTACAGCGTCGCTTCTACAACCAGTCGTTATAGTAGGATTCCTATAACCAAGGTAGCCGTCAGCACTACATACAAGGCCTCCAAATGATCCTTCATAAACAGATTGATCCCACCAATCATCGGAATAGAGCACTTCACCAGACCCACCACTTCCTCGCGATGAACCCATTCGCGCCCATCGGGATACATGCCAACGTCGTCAACGGCATTGTTGTCACCTTTCGTCAGCACGAGTTGCCTACGCACTTTTACGTCAGCCTTTTCTAGATGAAAGAGACTTATTCAACTTTGATTCGCAAACGTGCCTTGTTTGTATGGTCATTTCATTGCTACTCTCATCAAAATGAACGCTCTGATGGTGCTCGATCTTAATTGCACGATGCACCATCGGCTCTTTTTTCCCGCTGAACCACACCACAGGTATATCGCCAACTCGGATCGTCTCCTGTCTATTCCATAGGAAGATGATATCGCCTCGATAGAAAGTCGGCTCCATGGATTGTGAGGATACCACGAGGATTGGATGCGTGGAGTTTGTGACGATGCAGAGACTGAGATATGATGTGATGAGTGTTCCCACCATCCACACGATGGGAGCAATACTGGTGATTCGAGAGATCGAAGGCCATGGTGAATGCATGTTGAAGTGATCGAGTTAGAGTGTGGCAGCAGCTGTGAGAGCAGATGAAAGAGCGATTGTATTCAAGAAGGGTACAATAGTACTGGTGCGTTTTGAACAAAAGTATCTAGGTATAATCGTCAGCGAAGGACACCGTCATCCCCTTGTTAGCGATTTGACGTATCTTGGCAAACCGGGAAAGCTTTCAGTCGTTACCGATACAATGACGAGGAAGGCGAAAGCATGGTGAGAAAGGATTCCTCGGCCACCTCATAGACTTGGAAGGTTGCCTTGAGCTACTCACACGAAACAGGCAGGTCGTATCTTGGCCGTAGAATTGTTGAGGCCGTGTTTCCGTGAGAAGAGTGGATAGAATAGGAAGGACGAGAAGGACAAGAAGCTTGAGGTGTGTGAGAAGAATTGGAAGGATGAGAAGGATGTTGGGATCGGACCGTAGCGACCACCTTCTTGAGACGGGGCGTATGTCAGAAGGATCGTTGCCCTGTATATATCGAGTTGTTGTTGCATGCAACATTACGTATGGATAAGATGTATAGGTGCAAGGCCCGTGTATCCTGCTTGTGATTAGATGGGTTAAATTCGTGTACGGCTTGGAGTCGAAACGCCTTGCCGAGCCTATGTTCAGGCAAAATTAAAGATGCCGGATAGGAAGGATCATGTTGGTGTGAAGTTACGAGAGACATTGAAAACAATCCATCTTGGCTTACTTGGGATCGAAAGAAAGGCCCCCCATTTCTTGCTATAAGAATGATCATCGGTATCATACTGTTGCTCTACATCCCCACTCCCACTCTTTCAACCAGACAATTCAATCCCTCCAGCATAATGCATACCAAACTACTTCTCACGGGCACCGCTCTAGCAGCGCTGTCCACGATCCCTTCTTGCCCAGCACCAATGGCCGGTGCAATCGTATCCGGAGTTATTGGTGCCGTCGCTGCTCCACTTGCTGGCGGTATCGTTGCAGTGGGTCTCGGTGCCGGGGGCGTTTTCGATGTGCCTCAGTGCTGCGCCCGCAAGTTCACACGATCTAGCAAACGGACCGAGCCTATCGAGATAGCTACTCGTCAGTCTGAAGACTGGCCTCCAGGTGTCTCTGAAGAATCTATCGAGCAGTGCAGGGTCACTAATGAGGGCCGACAAGTCACGCTCACAAGGACGGGCGAGTACTGTATGTTGCTCTCAAATTAACTCAGAATGTTGGGTGCTAACAATCGTGACTTGTAGCTATGCGCATTGAAGGGCTAGCGCCAGAGTGCATGAACTTTGCGGCATTGTTCACTGATGAAGGAAGCCCTATCCCTTGCGGAACGTCTTGCCTGGACTACGTGGACTTGCCTCAGGACCAAATGGTCAACTTGGTCAATCTTGCAAATGGTCTTCTCTGAAGATATGTCATTGGAAGGCTCCCCGCTCTTGGTGTCCGAGTTGCAAACTACCGTCACGGAAGATTAGCAGAGTACTGGAGATGTACTTTGATGGGTTTATTCAAAAGCACGAGAATGTCACGTTCGCTAGCATTTCGCGTCAACAGTCACTCTTTCATATATTTTCGATTGAAGTGTGATAGCTCAGCATGGTGCCCAGCTGGTCGATGTTTGTATGCACATTCGTCTGGGATAGTACATATCTCTTTATAAGCAAATAGAAACATGCGTTCTGAATTATCCCGGAAGTTCCGGATTAAAGTGATCATGAGAGCCACAGGCTTCGGGGCGACCAAGCATACAAGGCTTACATATGTATTGGAGCGGATATATAGAACAAAAGGACGCGTGCGCAAAGACGCGCTAATCTCAACGGAAGACTTGGTAGCCGAACTTCCTTAATTGGCTTTGAATGCCATGCACGCTGGAGGCCGTGCTCGGCGTAGGATATATAATTGGCGTAGCCTGCCCAACATATCTTGGTTCTCATCTGTACGTCGACCGCTCACTCTCAAACTCTCCTCATCACGAAAATGTTACCACTGGCGGCCTCTATCCCGATCTTGACTTTCTGTGTCTCAACAGCAACATTCCTATTCACTATTCAATCACCCAGGAAGATGCGCGTCTACCTATCGCCTCTGTTAATGGGAAGTGCAATCATCTCTCTTTGCACATGCTCAAACCTACCAGAGTTCCAAGGAATTCCAGCACTATGGGGCCTGTTCCAATGCATCTGGATGCACGATGCTATGTCGTTGTTATTCTTCGAGGATTTTGAGCTGCCTCCAGGCACAACGAAAGAGCGCTGGATCTACGCTTATAAGAGCTGGTGTGATCCTCAGCGACGTGTGGACTGGGTTACACTGCCACAAAGCATGAAAGATGAAAACGTACTACCTTCACAGCGAGTAAGGTTCGCGTGTAATCGGCTGGCCAAGTCGATGTTCTGCTGGATCTTACATTGGTATGCCGTAGCAGCGATACCGGGCCATTTCCGATTGATCTCTAAAGACTTTGCGCCTGAGCGAGAAGGCTACATCAAACGACTCTTGTTTCAACATCCAGGGCCGCCGATCACGGCCAGAGAGACCGAGATTCGTATCTTCGTGTCGTACTATTGGATCTGGATATCGTATCTCATGCTAGATACGTGCCATGTCGTCCTTTCCATCTTCTTTGTTGCAGTCCTGCGCATCGATGGGCCAGGAGAGTGGCGACCGCTGTTCGGCTCTCCGTTGGAAGCCTACAGTATTGGGCGGTTTTGGTCACGGTTCTGGCACAGACTCACCACGCCCGCGTGCATCGCCTCTGGACATCGAATTACCAGAAATTTGTTAGGCATGAGAGCCGGCTCGCGGAGCGAAAAGATTCTAGTCGCTTTCTGGACTTTTCTAGTCTCCGGACTATTCCATGCGATTTCGGACTGGCAAGCCGGAGATACTACTAATCCGTCGAAGGACATCAAGTTCTTTCTGACAAGCTTCGTCTCTGTCATGGTGGAGTTACAAGTTGCGAAGCTATCTAAAGGGCTGTTGTCGATCCATGGTAGCTATGGCCGCATGTTCCGCTCTGCTGTCGTGGCGAGACTGGCAGGATATGCATGGGTACTGTGCTTTTTCTTTTGGATTTCGCCCAAGTGGCAGTATGCTAAGCTTTATCGAGCCGTGAAGGATGCAGAGTACCTTGCTTTGTTGAAGGCGTTAGGATTGTAGTAACGTGTGCACCACCCTTCACGTACTAGTTTGGGTATTGGAAGGCCTGAGCTGAGCGCTGTATACATATATCATCTGTACACGGTCTTGAAGTCGAGTTCCTATGTTGGTAGCTGATGTCGAGTCCTGCTCAACATATATATAATGTCGTTCCATAACAACCTGACCGTACTCAACTAACGAATATATGCAGCAAGAGATGAAGACGACGTAGGCGTACCCTTACCAGCCAACCTCTTACTCCTCCTCATCCCTCCCACTGACCCATCCTCTACCTCCTCTACAACTTCACTGCTCGCAACACAACTCGGCGGATCCTCCCTCCTAAACTCCCTACTCCCAGACACGGGCTGTGCATTAAAACTCGCAGTCCTCCCAGCCGCCCATGGCCCATTCTCAAACGTCGAAGACTGGCGCCGGTACTTCGCATTATTACCAATAAGCGCATCAACAGCCTCCTCATCCATACACACATCATCCATGCCCTCAATGGAAAACTCATCGAGGTCTAAATTAGACCAAGAAGGATCGTTGTTAGCGGGGAAGAAAGCGCTGAGGCTTTGTTTGCGGTCGTCGAAGGGGATTGCGGGCGCGTAGTTGGACATGAAGTCGTTGGATGGAGGAGGGGCGGTGGATTGGGCTTGGGCTTGGGCTTGGTTGGGGAGGTCGGCGGGTTCGGAGTAGTTGATGCGGGGTTTCTTGCGGAGACCGGCGCGGGAGCCTTGACGGGGTTTGGTGCCGGCGATTATTTCCTCGAAGGGGTCGGAGTCGTCGGAGTCGGAGAGGGCGGTTATGCGTCCTGTAGAGCGTACCGTGGACGTGCGTTTGAGTGCCGGACGCTCGTCATCAGATGAGTCGCTATCGGTAGCCTGGCGCTTCTTAGAACGCGAACGTTTCCGGGAAGGAGTCTGTCGCTCATCATCAGAATCCGCGAAAGTGATGGTTCGACGCGGTGTTTTGCGCTTACCACCAATGCCTGCCTCGTCTTCTTTGATGAATTCATCTCGCTTCTTCTCCATTTCCGCAATGCGCTGATTGATCTCCGGATGAAGGATGTCGTAGTAGGCCGAGTAGTCGAACTCCTTCTTTGATCCCTCTCGCTTATAGTCTATATAGACATCCATTTTCTCGATCTTCTTGTCAACAAGTTTGACTTCCATGTCACCGCGGTGAACAGGGAAAGAACCGGGGCGGATCTTACGTTGGAGGATGAACTGTTTCATCTGCGATTTCGCGCGGTGTTTCATGTTCATGCCGTAGAGTGCGTAGATGAGCGTACGTTCGTGAGGCTTAGGATGACCACCTTTGTAGTGTTCATGGACGGGGTAGTCAGAGAACTCGTGGGTATCACCTAATCGGCCTTTGCTAGCAGCTTCAATGAACTTGCTAGCCAACGCCGCTTCGTAATGATGTTTCGAGCCGAAAGCGGATGCGAAATGACCTTTCGGCTCTTTCTCCATGCCTACACGCTGATCAACCTTGACGTTAGCTACCTGGCAGATGTAGGCAAAGTCTAGGAAGCGCTCCATACAGTATAGATGAGCGAAGCCCACGCAGTCGTACGGATCAACTACACCAGTGCCGTAGGTTCGGTGCTTTTCATCGAATGCGACGCGGTAGTTGCCGACTTCCGCTGTGCCTTTGCCGGTGTACACACGCATTGGGCATGCGTCGAAGCGACAGTGGCTATGAGATGCAGAAGCGTAGCGGCGGGCGGAGTCTGAGGCTACGGGCTGAATCCAAATGCGCAGATTGTCGCCGGGATACTGCGTGATATACTCATGAACTTCGCGGGCAGTCATGGTACGCTTCTTGAACTCGTGCATGCCGTTGTTTTGGCTGTACTCGAACTTGAAATCTGATGATGATGACCAGTTGCCGTGAGGAAGAGGCTTGGTCTTGTATTTGCGACCTTCTTCCGCATGCTGGTTGATACGAGCGGTACGCGTGGTTTCGCCCCTAGTTGTGTTGTTAACGCGAACCCAGGGCTTGTCGTCGCACTTCTTTGGCTTTTCTCCAGCTCGCACGACAGCTACTTTGACCGGTTTGCTAACCGAGCTCGCGCATGAAACGTTAGAATCGTGACGGGTATCTACTGATGATCGGGTTCGATGTGTAAGCTGCCTGGGAGGTTGCTTGGCGACATAAGCGTCGTCGTCAGATCCGAAGCCAGATTGAGTACGTTTACGTTTGGGTAATTGCGGTGCAGGGCGACTGGATTGGCGAGAGCTTGGAGGAAAGGTTTTATTGAATTGATATGATCCAGTATACTGTTCGGTAGGCATCGCCACGTATCCAGTGTGCTGCTGCGGAAACGGCTGTTGTGTTGGTTGGTAGTACGGCTGAACAGGGTATATCGAAGTGAATGGGTCAGGATACGTCTGTGAAGGCTGGGCAGCAACAGGGTACTGCGACATGTCCGGCATGAACGCGTTGCCACCTGGAAACGCGGAGAAGCCGGGAGTGGTGTCTAAGAACCGAGATGGCATATGGAAGTTAGTATCCGAAAGACCAAGATCCTGCGAGAAGTCATAGGTAGGGTCAGTAGGCTGGTAGCCATGCGGCTCGACGGGAAGCAAATCAGTCGACACTTGTCCAACCTCATTCTGGTTGACGAACTGGTGTAACTGATCATTGGTCTTATCTTGCACAGGCGCAGATACAAATCCTTGACCAGTGTGGTTTTCTTGGGAGGGGTCACCGAGTTGGAATGCGCCTGCATTGACCTCGTTCAAAGCCTCCTCATCCATGGGCACATCGAGGCCATTATTAGGTATCCAGTTGAGCGCGTCTAGACCAAATATATCATCGTTGCAATCTTCGACGAGATTAAATTGCGTCAAGTCAAACTCGCCGAGAAGGCAAGGATCGATTGTACTGGGTAGACCAAGCACAGCGCCGGAGCCGGTTCCTGACATGGTATGAGCATGACCTGTTCGTAGATGAGTATCTGTTATCGAATCGGGCTGACGAGCGTGAAGCGTTGGAAGTCCTGACTGTAAGTCGTATTGGGTGTATGCGTTCGTGGGTTGATCCTTGTGCGACCTCGGAGAGATTGGCGAGATGCGTGAAACGGTAGATGGATACATAGCTTGAGCGATCTGATAGGTTCACGGCGTACGGGACGCACAGATAACACGGCTCACATCGTATATATATGAGAGCTCACGAGATTCTTTCATCGAGTCTTGTGAGGTTACAGATTTGAATTGGACAAAGGAATGTCGAGTGTAAGTATACTATGGTGTGCATCATTGTGCTGAGCTACAAAGCGGCCTTGAAAGGGCGGCCAGGCGATGAATTACCAGCATTGTTCGAGTTGCTCTATCAATTGAAGAACAGCCCCACTCATCATCGTGGCGATGGCTTATCTCAAGCAGATGTGGTGTTGAACAAGACTCCGGACCGCCTGGTATCGTGGACAAGTGGATCGTATAGACGAGTAACTATTCTTTGTTAGCCAATGAGCTCTCTAATGTGGACGGAGAGAAACAGGTAGCCAAAGAAGGTGATCAGATTATATAAAGCAAAGTTTTCGACACAATTTTTACGAACAGGTCTGTGAATTTTGTCTTTTTTTCATCATGAAAGGGGAGGATGTAGGAATGACTGAACTTACCAAACGCTGGATTAGTCTCGCGCTGCACTAGAAGTGAGCATGTACGAAGTCTAATATATAGTCATGTCGCGCGCTGTGACGCGCTGAGAGCCCTGATCGAAGGCACATGCGCGAGGCTTTCGCAGAAGATCACTTTGCACATTATGATCGTGAGAATCCAAGATCATAGTGTTCAAAGACGTTCCCTTGCGAACGCACTGCGCATGTGAAGTAAAAGTTGAGGCGCGGCAGCTCGAATACAAAGAAGAAAACTTTTGCCGAGGCACTAGGGTCGGAGCAACTATGTCGCCGAGATCCCGGACCATCTTCAACCACACGGGCCTTCCCGCCTTGACACCTGTGGCCACAACCGTGGGCCTTACGAACACCGAGTGACGTTCGCCTCAGGTATCCACGGGTTCGGTTCTCTCCTAATGTTGGGACGATCAAACATGCGCGCCGCATCTGCACGGGAGTCGTTTGGGGATGTTCCCTTCTGCATCAGGCCCACGCGAAACACGCCTCACGCGCCCTCGTCAAACACGGACTGTTTAGTCAAACATGAGAGCTTTCGAGAACACCAACCTATCGCATCTTGGAGAGCAGATTGATACATGGTCAAAAGTACACTCCGCTGTCAATCATATCATGATTCCAGATTTGTATAACATCGAGCGCGTTTCCTTATTGTCATGCGGAGAACGAGTCGTCGAGGCTCTTTGTATCGAAACTTGTGTTTCTGATGAGTCAACTCCAGACCTATGCGGATGGCACTACCTCCTGGAATATTCAGTAGTGCAGCCCATCCATCGGCAAAGCCGAGTATTCACAGGCATATCCACACTCAGATATGGTACGACTTCGCAATCCGACGAGGCTTTCTTTCATAGCGTCATCTATGAGGCCAGCTTCCCCAGCGTACATGACCTCGGTGCTCATGCCCACCCGCTGGACGTGGAAGCAGTGTTTCAAGATCGACGAGCCTCTCCAGACACCATGACCATGACAACAGGGGCTCCCACGCATCAAACATTCTTCGGACTGCCGAGAACACTGTGGCGGGATCTGATCCGCATGGGTTACATTACTAAACACCAAACATCTGGGATGCTTGAGCTGCGACATCCAGGTCATTCACAAACCATTCGGGTTACCACCTACGTCAGTAGCCAATCGGTGAAGGCTTGCAGAATAACAAAGTTCATGACCCATACCACACACCCGATCCCTCACCATGCATGCAACGCGTTCTACCGGGATGTTTCTTACCGCGGTCATCGTGGTCAAGGCCATGCGTTCATAATGCCCGGCTACCTCTACCTGCAGCTCGGATCCTTCACCGTCGTGCTACTTCTCGACTGCTAATCTTCCGCCAGTGCGTGGTTGGTCCTTTTCCGATTTCGGACCTTATAACTTTACATCAATGTTAATTTCCTTCTAAACTATGGCAAGCGAAAAGCTTATGGAGCTGGTGCTCCTGGGTCGAATCACCTTCTATGGTATAATAACACTTATCATCTTGAGCTACGTTACAGTTGGTTTACGGTTATGGGTGCGGTATCGCATCACGAGATCTCCAGGTTGGGACGACGCTGCTATGGTGGCCTCACTTTTACTGTTTACTTGCTATTGCGCTTTCGTAATGGCCATCACCTTTCGGAGCATGGACCGAAAACTCTTCGGCGAAGAGGACATCCACGTCACTTTAATTGTGAGTATGCCTCTAGACTTACTATCCCTTACAGTGCTGATTAGATTGCAGTTTATTCAACTTTCCGAAGTCTTTTACGTCCTAACGACGAGCTTCCTCAAAGTCTCGCTAGGTCTCTTCTTTCTAAGGGTCCTTACCAAGAGATGGCAAAGGCATCTATTTCACGTCGTTCTCGTCATCAGCGCAACATACGGCCTCTACTACGTCCTGATCATCATTTTTCATTGCGGGGACCCAACACGCCTCGCCGATAACCTGCGATCACCGTCATCGCCCAACTGCTTGCCATCCGTTCTTGTTCTCACCTCCGGGTATCTCTACGGCATCGTCAACGTAATCGCTGACTGGACGTTTGTATTGATACCAATCTCAGTCCTGCTGGATAGTGACCTCGATCGAAGGAGTAAGATCAGCGTTAGCATGGTTATGGCGTTGGGTGCAGTGGGCAGTGTGAGCTCGATCCTCAGGATGGTCTACCTGAAGGGACTGGGATATAACGGCCCGGGACTACATGGTGAGTCTTTCTTCACCTACATGACAGCATTCAAGCATGTACTAACAACTATCTAGTCGACGCCGTCAAAGCAACAATATGGGCGACCGCCGAGCCGGGCACAGGCATAATCGCAGCATCAATCGCCATCCTTCGGCCGCTCTTCCGCAAAATCGCTTCGGATGTTCGATCAAAGGCGTCTTCTTACTCCAACTCACGCAAAGGGTCCCTACAGCCCGACGACTCCATTGCGTTGAGGAGCCAAGACATGGTCGCGCAGGAGATGAAGAACAACAAGAAGCACAGCGTGTACAGAGTCAGCGAGGATCTAGATCCGTGGAGCCCGACGATTGTTGCCACGGCGGATGTGCAAAGGATGATTGTAGTGAAGGGGAGGATGAGCCCAGCCCCAGGTGCACCACCGACGAGGCACGATAATATGATATAATGCATTGAACTGCGATTATGCGTACATAAGACATTAGAAGTTCCACAGAAGACCCTGGCGGACTCAATGTGCTGTCAGTAATTCAAATTATTACTTTATGATTAAGACCAGCCTACCTCCTCGGCCCCAGATGTGTTGTCGTCTTGGACTATCGTCGATTCAATGTGGTATCCCAAGCTGCAATCGATCTCTTGTCAGCTGACCAGACAAGGGCGTATGGCTCAACAAAGGCCTCTCGACTATTGATGAATGTCGCGGCGCTCATCACTACCTCGGCGCGCTGATGGAGTGGTGGAGTAGGGCTAACGGATGACGTGCCGAAAAAGGCAAAGGCGGGAGGGCGGCCCCAGGAACAGCGGAACATGGCGAGTTTGGAGCTTGGAATTGGTTATCCCAAGGTCACCAACCATGACATAACTACCCACCTAACCGCGCCATGCGTCCTTCGCAGCAAGAGACGACATGTGGAAACCGAACCTCCACGCCCGAAGAGGCACGATAGGACACCGCGTTGCCTGCATCTGCGTCCACGCCCCCAGGCTGCCCCCGACCTATCACCACCCCCGCCAGCGACGCTGCTTCCACGAATACTTCATAACCCACATACCCTCGACGTCGCTGCATCCTGACTCGCGAGTTACCCAGCCTGCGCTGCACCACAAGCTGCCGCGCGACAAGAGCACGCCTTACAATGCGGACAAGTCGGGGCGGTCGCCGGCTGCCGTCGTGGGCACGTCGCGCGAGATGACCGTCGTCCGCATACCATTGAAGAGCGCAAAACACCATTTCGGCGTCTCCTTGTCGCGGGGGTCGCGGCCATACAACGAAGATGCGTTCCAGGCGGGCACCATTGACCTCCCCGCTTTCGCACGGCGGCGCCCCATTTCTCTGAGTAGAAAGGGACAAAGCGCAGACACCGAGGTCACACCAGACGTAGGCGCGAGTGGAGATCCACAGGTTTTCTACTTTGGCGTCTTCGATGGCCATGGCGGCGCTGAGTGCTCCGGCTTCCTGAGGGAGCAGCTGCACGACTACCTGGAGAAGGCGACCAAGCAGTTTGAGCTCACCAGCAGCCTCGCACGGGAAAGAACCGAGACCCAGTCTGGCAACCCAAAGGCCAAGGGCGAGGCTTCTTCTGGCGATCGAAGGCAGAGGGACAAGGAGAGCCTAAATGCTATAGAAACGCATACGCCACCGGGCACAACAGCTATGAAGCCGCCACAGCCTGGAAGCAAAGACCAGCTGCCAACCGCCGGCTCCAAATCTATGGACGGCCCAATCGAAGGCGTTGCCCCAGTGCGACAGTCAGACAGCGTGCGGAAAGCTGAAGAGCTCGAGCAGCAGCTGGTCAAGCAATGGAAGGAGCTCGTAGGCGGATACTTCAGACGCTTCAAGCCCGAGTACTTCTCCATGTCCGCGGGCGGACGCGGCCATCCTGCCGAGAAAGAAGTCATTGAGAAGCGCCACACCAGCAACCCCACGATACCCGAAGACGTCAAAGAAGGCATTGGAATTGAAACTGTCCTCGAATACGCCTTCCTCAAAGCCGACTACGACTTCGTCGCCGCCCAAGTCGGCAAGAAAGAAGAAGACCCCGTCCGCGCAGACAAGGCTCTAAACGACGACGACATCCTCGGGCAGCCCTCCCGCCAAACCAGCACAAACATCGGCGGCACAAATCGCTTCAAAGGCGGCAGCACATGCAGCGTAGCCCTCATCTCGACGCCCACGCCCTCACCCTTCTGGCACCCTTCCTCGCCATCTTCCCTCATAACCGCCCATGTTGGCGATACTAGGATACTTCTCTGCAACACCGCAACCGGGCTCGCCGTCCCCCTAACATCGAACCACCACCCCTCCCTCCCCGAAGAAGCAACCCGCCTCCGCCGCTTCGCCGCCTCCTTCGTCACCGACTCCTTCGGCGAAGAACGCATGTCCGGTCTAGCAAACACACGCTCTTTCGGCGACATGGCACACAAACGCGTAGGCGTAAGCGCAGAACCCGAGATCCGCCGTATAGAACTGTCACCCGCGGAATACTCATTCCTCATCTTGTGTTCGGATGGTGTGTCGGGTCATTTGAGTGACCAGGAGATTGTGGATATTGTTAAAGAGGCAAAGACGCCGGAGCAGGCGGCGAGGGATGTTGTGGCTTTTGCTACTGAGACGAGCACGGGGAGTGAGGGGGCAGATAATGCGACGGGCTTGGTTGTTAGGTTGGGGGGTTGGGAGAGGAGAGGCGAGGGGGGTTTGGGGAGTCTGGGGACGAAGGAGATGAGGGATTGGAGGAGGCAGGAGGCGGAGAACCCGAGGGCTAGTGGGAGGATGTGAGGGGGTTTCTTGTGTATGAGGGCATGCATGGTGTTTGTTGGTTACGTAGCGGGTGGAATGGATGCATTGTGTATATGACAACTATAATGATCCTCGTAAGAATATGTTCATGTTGTCCAGACGTTGCTCGCGCTGAAGGCAATACTGTCCATTTTGATATCGTAGTGTGAGACGTGATGCCGTGTATGTCTTCCTCGCAGATTATAGCTTCAAGGTCCATCTCAGAGAGCACAAGCTTTTTCGTGCCATTCCGGTACTTGTCAGGGGACATAGTTCAAGCCTAGTTGAACCCTCTTCCAGTAGCATCAAAGGTCTTCCGCCAGATAGGACTGGTAAAAGCAAATCTGCATCCTCGAAAGAAGAACAGTCGAACACGTGAGCATTTACTTTTGGCACACAGTCGTCCGTGAGCCCATGTTCGAGCAAAGAGTCGTTCCCCGTGACCTTCTCTAGGCGTCCAGATGTATGTTTAGCTGTAGGCTGCCGTCGCTACCAACTACCTTAAAGACATACACGATGTAGGCTGCCGCGATGACTGGGAACTTCCAAGATGATGATGTTCGCGTACTAGAGTTTTGAATCGATGCGATTCGTCATGATGCGCGTGTATTGTCCAATAGCCTCGAGGTGATTGACGGGCTGCAGGTAGACGCTTGGCTTGGCTTCGAACAGAACCACAGCGACGCGATGTAACAGTGATAGCATTTCGAGATGCACAACGACTAGGCTGGATGTCATAACTCTATGCAGTGTCTGTGCAGGACGGTAGGACCCTCGCTCAGTGTCATGGCTCTCACAGGGCTGCATGCGGGAGGGCGAGCTCAATCTGGGGGGGAAAGCACGATGCGCAAGCGAGCCAATGCGCCGTTGCCAGGCGGGCGCCGCTCCTTCCTCCAACGAACCCATCGACGATGCCTGAAGCAGCGGAAGAATAAATTTCTCCTCTTACCCTCACCCTCACGACGCCGTCTCACTGTCAATCGCCGTGTTTGCCTGTTGCTTGCTGCTCTTTGACTGGCTGCCCTTACGCCCGTCTCCTTGCACCAAAGTCCGCACTGTTAGTGGGGCAGACCCTTTAGGAGGAAAACAACACGTGAACTAGGCCTGTCTACGCTCGACCTTCTTTCGCTTCAAATTCCCTCCCTACGACGGACGCCCTCCGCAACCTTACCACTCCCTGCCTTCCTGCCGCACCACCTTCTGCTCCTCCCGCCACCGCGGCCCTCTAATTCTTCCCACCGCCAGATACCCCGCCTGAATCTTTGAAGCACCCTTCAGCAGTTATGGATATCAACCAGGTGTTGGAGGGGACCTACTCCGCCGGTATGCTGCCTTTGCTGAGACCCGCACTTTTCTAGAAGCTCGACTGACCCTCCTGCAGACGCTAGCATCCGTAACAACTCCGAGCAACAGCTCATCCAGGCTGCCGACAACAACTTTGTAAGTCTCCCCGCAGCCAGAGGGCTGCATGCCCCCCGAGACATAGCCAGAACATATCCACTAACACGTCTCCCACCAGCCTCAATACCTCACCGTCCTCGGCGGCGAACTCGCAAATGAACAAGCCGCGCCCCAGATCCGACAGGCCGCCGCCCTGGCCCTGAAGAACGCCTTCACCGCTCGCGAGTATGCCCGGTTACGTCAGGTCCAAGAACGATGGCTCAACCTCGACACCCAGATCAAGCAGCAGGTCAAGGACATGGCCCTGCGCACTCTGGCCACACCCAACAAGAACGTAGGCTCCGCCGCCGCACAGTTCATCGCCTCCGTCGCTGCTATCGAGATACCCCGCAATCAATGGCCGGAGCTCATGACCTCGCTCGTCGAGAGTGTCGGTCAGGGCAGCGACGCCCAAAAGCAATCCTCGCTTACCACAATCGGTTTCGTGTGTGACACAGACGACGTAGAGTTGAGGGACGCGCTAGCACAGCACTCCAACGCTATCCTGACGGCTGTCGTCCAGGGTGCCCGCAAGGAGGAGGCCAACAACGACGTCCGTGTAGCCGCCATCAACGCACTCAGCGACTCGATCGAGTTTGTACGCTCCAACTTCGACAATGAGGGCGAGCGCAACTACATTATGCAGGTCATCTGCGAAGCCACACAAGCGGACGACAGCCGCATCCAGCAGGGTTCGTACGGGTGTCTCAACCGCATTATGGGTCTGTACTACGACAAGATGCGCTTCTACATGGAGAAGGCGCTGTTCGGTCTTACCATCCAGGGCATGAAGAGCGAGGAAGAGGATGTCGCCAAGCTGGCTGTCGAGTTCTGGTGCACCGTCTGCGAGGAGGAAATCGCCATCGAGGACGACAACACCCAAGCTCAAGCCGAAGGCTCCACCGAGCTCCGCGAATACTTCAACTTTGCCCGAGTTGCCACACAAGAGGTCGTGCCAGTGCTTCTCGAGCTTCTTGCCAAGCAAGACGAGGACGCCGACGACAACGAGTACAACACTTCCCGCGCCGCATACCAATGTCTGCAGCTCTGGGCACAGTGTGTCGGTAGCGGCGTTATGCCCCCAGTTCTCGCTTTCATCGAGAAGTACATCCGCTCCGAAGACTGGCACTACCGTGATGCGTCCGTTTCCGCCTTTGGTGCCATCATGGAAGGCCCTGAGGAGTCTGTGCTAGACCCCATTGTCAAGCAAGCTCTGCCTACTTTGATCGGAATGATGGACGACCAGAACATCCACGTCAAGGACTCCGCCGCATACGCCTTGGGCCGCATCTGCGAGGCTGTTCCCAGCGCACTCGACGCACAGCAGCATCTCCCTCCTCTGATTGGAGCTCTCTTCAACGGTCTCGCCAGCAACCCTAAGATGGCCGCATCGTGCTGTTGGTCGCTGATGAACTTGGCTGACAGGTTCGCCGGAGAACCCGGTTGCACAACTAACCCATTGTCGCCTCATTTCGCCCAGAGCGTGCAGAGCCTTCTGCAGGTCACTGAGCGCGCTGACGCCGACAACACTCTCCGCACAGCCGCATACGAAGTGCTCAACTCCTTCGTCAACAACGCCGCTGGTGACAGCGTTCCTCTCGTCAACGAGCTCGCCAACGTCATCCTGGAGCGTCTGGAGAAGTCCATGGCACTCCAATCGCAGGTTGTCAACGTTGAGGACAAGCTGACTCTCGAAGAGATGCAGACTAGCTTGGCCAGTGTCATCATGGCCATCATCCAGCGCATGGAGAGCGACATCAGGCCCCAGGCCGACCGTATCATGCAGGCGCTGTTGAGTCTGCTTTCATCTCTGCCTCCCAAGTCCAGTGTTCCAGACACTGTCTTTGCCGCCATTGGTTCGATCGCGACGGCTCTCGAGGAGGACTTCCAGAAGTACATGGAGGCTTTCTCGCCATTCCTGTACAATGCTCTTAACAACCAGGAAGAGCCCGCGCTCTGCTCCATGGCCATTGGCCTGGTTTCTGACATCACCCGATCCTTGGGCGAGAACGTCCAGCCATTCTGCGATGCGTTCATGAACTCTCTCCTTCACAACCTCCGCAGCCCTCAACTTGGCAACCAGCTCAAGCCAGCTATCCTGCAATGCTTCGGTGATATCGCACATGCCATCCACGGCGCGTTCGAGACTTACCTGACTGTTGTTGCTCAAGTGCTGCAACAAGCTGGACAAGTCACAATCACCACTGAGGGCAACTACGAGATGATCGACTACATCACTTCCCTCCGTGAGGGTATCATGGATGCCTGGGACGGATGTATCGTTGCCATGAAGAGCAGCAACAAGAGTGAGTTTTGTGATCTAGGACGCTGATCACACACTAACAGCCACAGCTCAACTCATCGTCCCATACCTTGACTCCATCTTCGACCTTCTCCGCACTATCCAAGCAGACAGCAACCGCACTGAGGCTCTCCTCCGATCTTCGTGTGGTGTTATCGGGTATGTATAGGCGTCCCTCTTTCAATACATCCCACTAACATTATCTAGTGACCTCGCGGATGCGTTCCCAGCTGGTGACTTCCGGGAGTACTTCCGTCACGAGTTCCTCACCGCAATGGCGAGGGAGACACGCGCAAACCAAGACTTCAGCGGTCGAACCCGAGACACTGCTCGATGGGCACGTGAACAGATCAAGCGTCAAGTCGGTACGTCGCTCGGCAACAACCCCTACCTCCGCCCCGCTCCTCTTTAGTGAATTCGACATCCCCACCTTATATATATATACCTCAGCCCACTGACTTCCCCTTCCCAGGCGGCAACCAAGGCGTAATGGCCTGATTGTCTTGATACCCCTTCCCTCCCCCAGCACTGCTTGAACCTTGTGTTGGCCAAGATGTTGGATAACCTCTCTGGAGGTACCGTCTAGCATGTGGCTAAAGCATAGATTCTAGCTCCCCCTCGCGTATCCCAGCACCTCGAAGCACAGTCCGGAGCCCATCCGTTCGAAGAATGTCGTCGCGCACGGAACTTCGCTCCCCCGGAGTCATCGGTCTACGTCTCTCGCAGTTACCCGGCAATCCTTGATAGAGCAACGTCGTCGTATGCGTCCCCATTCGGAGGAGGAGGCGGAGTCGTTTCGTCGTCCAACGATGGTGTCCATAGATTTGGACATTGGGAATTGGTTAATGGTGTCTCAACCTATCGTCTACCCGTGGAAAAGATTCCAGGTGGCTGCGGTCATCCCGATGTTATTTGAAGTCGACACGAGACGAATCCAGCACCCCGACCCCGCGACTCCCGACCCCAGCACCAATGCGCATCCCCCCGTCGAACCCGAATCGCACAGCACCGTCTCCAACCCAATCATGTAGCACCAAAAGTCTTGTAAGGCAAAGCAAAAAGCTGTTATAGCTTTTTCTTCTTGCCAAGGAGAATAATAGATTCATTCCCATCCACCCTTTTTTGTACACTCACTTCCTTCTTTCTTCCCCTTCGGGGCCTTCGGGGCTTCAACTTCCCAATCATAACATTGGAACTAGGCGTTTATACCACTTTGACTACTTTGATTCTGAAGTAGTTCGTTTCTGTGGAATGGGTATATTTGCTGGCCAGCTTTATAGTTGTAATGATTACTGCGTAGACTTGATGCTGATATGTTTGCTGTGATGGACTGATAATGAGGTGGTGATGTGTGTTGTTGTATCCATGGCGTGATGTCGATACAATAATAGTGTCAGGAACAGGTGTAAAGAGTGAGGGCCTATCATGTGAACAACTCTTCATCTTAACGTAACCCTTACCTTTCCTTCTCTATCTCTGTTATCTTCCGTCGCTTACTATAACACGTACATCTGAACCAACACATACTGCTGCAAAAATACAGAGAACCAGCTCGCAAGCCGCTACCGCACATCACCACACGCTCTTACATCCCCACATTTCACTCTCCCCCACTCTAACACATGGTTCGTGAGTACTGGCAAAAACGATGGTTCAAATGGCAAAAAAATACAACGGCTGATAGTCAGCCCGGCGGCTGTGTAACTCGAAGGTCAAACCAACAAGCCTCGAGATTTCGATGCGGACAGCCATGACGCCCTACAATACATATCTAAAATACATGTTCTCACCATCCGTCAAATCCATAAACGCCATCTTATCCCTTTCTTCCTCATCCACACTCATCGTCTCTCTCCTCTTGTTCTCCCTCTTCAGTACGGCGTATAGCGCTACCGCCGACGCGATCGTGATACAATAACAGATGATTAGACCCGTCCATAGCCTAGGGTAATGCGCACCCTTCTCTTGACTCCTAATCAGCAGTGGACCGACGATGTTGCCGACGCAGTATGCTACAAAGACCGTGCCTGCCATGGCGCTCTTCTTCGTTGCGCCGCTGACGTTGGACATGGCTATGACGATTGTCTGGCTAACGACTGCGCCAAATGTACCGATTATGGAGTATCCGGCTACGGGAGTGGGCGCATGGTACGTCCAGGAGGATGTCCAGATCATGGCGCAGCCTGCGATGACGGGGAGGCAGTTGACGATGAGGAGAATGATCCGTATGTTGGGTATACGCGAGGAGAGATAGCCGCAAAGAAGGATCGTAACGAGGCAGATGAGACCAAGCGGGAACTGCCAGAGTATCGATGCCAGGGGCGACCAGCCGAATGTGTTTACGATGAGTGGGCCGAAACCAGAAACTGCGCCGTTGACGGTGTACGCTGATCCCATAAGCAGAAACACGAGGTAGAATTTAGCGTCCGTAACACATTCCCTGAGTTGATACATCTTAATCTTCTGGCACCGCACACCCGTCGCGCCCTTCCTCAGCCGTTCAACAGCGACAACGCGTTCGCTCTTCGCCAAGAACCATGCTTCAGCGCAGGAATTGGGGATAAAGAAGCAGAAACAACCGAAGATGAAGGTTAGACACCCAGCGAGGAGGTAGATGTACTGCCATCGTCTTAACGCATCAGAAGTTATCTGTGCGAATCCGTAGTTCAACGCGCCACCGATGATGGTGAAGAGACCGGTGGAACTGAACCACCAGGACTGGCGTACGGATTGTTCGCGCTGCGTGTAGTAACTGCTTACTATCGTCATGAAGCCTGTCGGGATGATACTTTCCACGAAGCCTAGGAAGAATCTTTGGACATAGAGCCCCTTGTAGTCGGTAACGGCGGCTGTTAACATGCAGATTAGACTCCAAAGTAGTACGACGGCACCAAGGATACGGCCTAGGTTGAAGCGTTGCAAGGCGAAAGTAAGCGGGTAGAGTCCGGCGAGCATGCCGAAGTAGAACAATGAAGTGGCCCATGAGAGACGCGTCGTGGAGATTACTGCTGGGGAAGTCGACGTAGCGGGGGACAGGTTCTGGGTGAGATGTAGGTCGGTTGTCATGCCGAAGAGGGCGGCGGAACCGAGGATCGCTTTGTCGTAGTATACTAGGCCGTAGCCTAAGATTCTCTGTTAGATAGGAATCATGTGGTGTTCATGATGGTGAGAGATGGATGGTATGGACGAGGTCGGTGGGATTGACGTACCCACGATCATGGCGGGAATGAGGAACCAATCGATCTTTCGGAGAACTTTTGCTTCGATCTCAGGGTCGATGTCTTGGGCGCGTTCACCGACGAGGTTGATCGCCAAGTCTTTGTCGGTGGACGTCGCGTCCAAGGCTGTTTCGGCGTCATGGGGAGATGAGGCCGTCGCCTTCTCATCTGGTCGGGTGGCCGCCATGTTGGAAGACATGTCGCGAATGAGATCGCGCGATCAAGAACAGAAGATGAGAGACAAACAGACAGGACTGTAGTTGATGATTTCACATCGCTTGACTCTACACGCACGGCTTGGATATCCACGGGATGCCACATAAACACTAGCGCAACATCAATCCAGCATGCCAAACGTCCGCAAGCTGCAAGCGAAGCCGGCGGCCAATCCATGGCCCTGGGCACGCCATCTGCGCACGATGATGATTGGCGGGTGCTGAAGATGCCGCGTGAACTGGCAGAAGTTGGGATGAATTGCGCGGGTTGAGTATGAACGCTAGTGCCCTACAGGCTTAGTGGCACGATGACATAATCGTGAAAAACTTTCCCTTGCTCACGCCGCGCTTTCTCCCGCCTACTCTGCCCAACCACAACCGGTGCCACCATCACCACGCGTGTGTGTAGTTTGTGTACTCATATCGTACACACCCTGACACACATACACTCCCATCACTACCTTCACCAATTCGTGAAGCGATGCGCGCTGCCGACGTGCAGCTTGGAAAACCAAACGCGCGCGCTTTTGTAGAACGGTCTCTTGCCTCGCTCAGTCCGCTGTTCCATCAGCAGATTTCGAGCTGGATACACACAACACTTTCTCTTTTCTTTCTTCGAGGAAAAGAGGTTGTGTGTATGAGACAAGAGTAAATGCGACGATCTTTGAGTACGGAACCGCCTGAAACCATGTGTCGGACCTCTGTAATTTATCTGTCGGGACATATTTTGCGTTATGGGTGCTTTGCTTCAGTGTCTGAGCATCTTGGCACGTTGGATTTATGGCACGCCAACCTAGGGAAAAACGGTCATGCGGCAGCGGATATATATCATTGGGCGACGGCGCGCTGACTGCATCTCGCGTGGCACAGCCCCAGAACCTGAGGATCATGAAAGCCCGGAATCCTGCGATAGTCTTATGTATGGGCTGTAGGCAACACTCCCTCACCACCGTTTGACACTCCTGCACCTCATCACACAGCAACGCATCTTTCGACCTCGAATCTCACAGCGGCGCCATGGAAAGTGCTTATCGACCGCTCGTGGGGAACGAAGTCCGCTTCGTAAGGATTCAGCCTGGTGCCTGGACTGATCCTATCCGATGCGATCTGGTATGCCTACCGCTGCCTGATGCTGAAACCGACGTAGTAGAAGCATGGTTTTCGGGTAGGCCGCTACCAAAACTACTACATGAAGAGTTGTATGACCCACGAACCTCGAGCACGTCATCATCGCTAGGCGATCCAAGCGAAGCACCAACTGTGCAAATACCACCTTTCGTTGCGTTGTCGTATGCGTGGGGTGAACCGAACTGCACGCAGGAATTATTTCTCGATGGTCAGCCAGTCCAAAAGACCATCAATCTCATCGCTGCTTTGCGACAACTAAGGGCCTTGCTTGGAGACCCTTCCCGCGCACCTGATATCTTTCGCAACAGTAGCACTCTGTTCTGGATCGATGCACTGTGCATCAATCAGTCAGATAATGCAGAAAAGTCGGCGCAGGTACCTCGAATGGCCGCGATCTATGGAGCTGCAGAATTCGTGTTAGCGTGGTTAGGAGAGAACGAAGACGACGATACCGCGGTCCAGGAATTCGTAAACTTAGTCAACACCATTGATCTCCAGGATAAGGCAAGGACTATTGCTAGTTACACTCGCATTATCAACGCCCTGAACAGCGCCGAGCTTACCCATATCCTAGACGGCTACAAGAGCCTTGGTCGGCGGCCATGGTTCAAAAGAACTTGGGTAATACAAGAGACAGTGATGTCACGCTACACCATTATTCTAGCAGGGTCATGTTGGTGTGACTATGAGCACCTTTCAAGTGTCTGCCTTGCTGCAGCCCAAAGTCATTTCCATGACCTTGTGATCAACGAATCCGGGATGCACCGACCGATAAATCACTCCATCTTTGCTTCGACCCTTCGCAATACGATACAGTGCATCTTTGAAGGAAGATTTGCAACTAGATCAGATCCTCTTTCTGTTGCATCCCAGAACGAGGTGGGGGATGAAGACTATGATCAATGCTTGTCCGAATTCGACACTACAGACGAAGGTGGACTTGGACATTTCTCCAGTATCTTTGAAGATTGGACTAATGATGCTGAAGATCTGTGGGAATCGCCCGCAGTTGCGCAGGAATTTTTGAGCACTAAACTGCTTGCATTCCTTCTCAGGGCTGCGCTGTCCGCCCTGATTGCACGATTCGAAGCTACAATTCCCCATGACTATCTTTACGGGATCATCTCCCTTGGTGGTATTATGGTATTTCCCCGGAACCTTGTCCCGGACTATACACTTCCATTCGAGGATGTCTTCCACCAATACACTGAACTGATACTACGCCATACGGGCGATCTTACTATCATCCCTCGGAGGCGTCATGGACTCAAAGGAGTGCCCAGTTGGGTTCCAGATTATGGTTCATCGAAAGTGATTCTCAAGCATCTTGATAAAGACAGGCAGCTGTCAGTCAATCCCGATGTGAGTGTATCGGATGACGGCCGGGTTTGCTCCACACGGGGGGCTCACCTAGGAAATGTGACAATGGTGCTAGACTACAGTTGCAGCGATAGAACTGAGGAGGAACGAGCAAACACCAATAATCGTCTCGACCAATTTTTTGAGTATCTCTGCAAACAAGCGCAGGTTGACAAGCACGATGTCTTGGAAGAAATACATCGTATTCTCAACCAAACAGGCTATCCTGGGTTCCAAGAGAGCAGTTTTCAAAGAGCTTACAACGAATACGGGTCTGAATTCCCAAGCTCAGACACTCAAGGGCAAATAACTACTGGAGACATATGGACGAAAGTAACGCGCACGATTCGAGATAACGTATGTTTCTTGACTTCACGGGGCCTCATACTGAATCTGGAAAGGGATGATGAACAGCCTAGGGAGGGAGATGTACTAGTCCTATTGAAAGGAGCCAATCATCCCTGGCTGCTTCGTCCTATTGTCGAATCTAACGCAAAGGTATACACATTCGTTGGAGCTTGCCCAATGCTTTACAGGAATTCCCAGAGCAGCGGTATGGAGGACTGGCCTTCCAGTCGGTGGGCGGATGTTCCTGAAGAGATTCTAGGACATTTCTTTGAGTCCAATGACGTACGAGAGTTCCGCTTAGTATAGCACGTCACATCGAGAAGCATCATAGTGTAACGTCGAGCGACTCCAGAACAAAGCATAGCTATTCAAGCACCTAAGGCATCTCACTATCACCTCATGCCAGAAAAGCTAAACAGGTCTGCAGACTACGTTAAAGCGAAAAGTTGCAAAGTAGATGACCTAACATCAACGTAGGCTCTAGGGTGTTCATTTTTCCCTAAATCGGCGTGCTACAGATCCAAAGTTATGGTGCCACGGATGTGACTGGGGGTCTGATTATTTCTAGAGCACTCGTTGCTAATATTGGGATGCGCAGCCATGGCCAGAAGCAGACAGATTGGATTTGTCGCGATGTGAATTTTCCAAGGGCGACGCTGTCTCGACTTTACTACCACCTCATTTAAGATAAAAGCTGAACAGGCCTAGGGCCTACATCGACGTTAGGCTACCTAAGTTGCGCGTTTTTATGTTAATGTAGGCTGCAAACGTATTTTGTCTTTTCTTGGGTCGACGTGCTACTGGAGGAAAGTAGCAGCGAAACATCATGTGGCGACGGGGATCGGAAGAATGGACTGTGCATATTGCCAAGGCGCTAGACCCAACGGGTCATGGGCACCCTCGCGATTAGAAGCTCACAGCCGTAGATACCTTGCGCGATCATTCCTTCGAACGCTCCTCTCGCAACAAGCAATCCAACATGGAAGCAAACGCAGATCCTACGACCTCTCTCTGAAGACGCCAGTACCATTCAGTCAACACCATGAACATCAGGAGCACACGAGAAGAAGGAACGACAGATCAACATCAATTCGCAGCCCCAGAGAATGAGGACCAGATCGCAGTACTGCAGATAACCATACTAAGCGCACCACTGCGGCTAACGGCACGCTGCGAAGGATGCTCGCGCCCCGCCTATAAGTCCTTGGAGACAGCATCAAAAGACCGGGATGGTAGTAATACCCAGGGAATTCTCCATGTTGGGAAGGATTTCCAGACGCAGCGCATGGGTACATATACCGGAAACCAATCAATACGGCTACACTCAAGGCTAGAATGCTGTGCGGCAGGTAGCGCCCTGACCACGTGATGTCGATTACTCGAGAACGCGACGGTGATATGAATCCGCGTTCTCGCGTAGGTACGTCTGCGACTTGGCACCTTCTTCAATAGTCTGGCCTGTTGAAGTTTTCTGGTTCAAGGTATATACTTGGTCTCCCTCATGCCAGGTAAATGCAGATACGCCCACATTATAGCACCATGAAGCTCTTCCATGTGTTGCTAACGGCTCTGGCCAGTACTGTCAGTGCAGAGAGCAAGGATAAACCTAATGAAGTAGACTCCCTGGCTGCCGAGAGTCTACACCGAATGCAGGCCTACTACTCTGAAAACCCACTACCGAGCCCAGGAAAATGCACACTGGATAACGTAGCCGTTCGTCGAGACTGGTGAGTGAGATATCCGCCATCCCATTCTGCTCCAACTCACACACTGCAGGTCAGCCTTGAGTAAACACGAAAGGCGCAGCTATATCAAAGCTGTAAAATGTCTAGCAAAGCTACCAGCGAGGACACCCGCCGCCATTGCTTCAGGTGCCAAAAGCCGATACGATGACCTTGTGGTGACCCACATCCTGCAAGCGTTCACAATCCATGGAACGGCTAATTTTTTGACATGGCACCGATACTATACTTGGGCTTTTGAACAGATGCTGCGAAATGAATGCGGGTACAAAGGGTATCAGCCTTACTACAACTGGTATGTGAGATCCATGCAGAACCCATGAGACCAATACTGACTTCATGTGCCAATCTGCAGGGGCCACTGGGCAGACAACCCAAAAGCCTCCCCCTTCTTCGACGGCAGCGACACCAGCATGTCAGGAGACGGCGCATACATCGCGAACAGAACTTCAGTCTGCTTCCCATCAATCGAACAGTGCTACATCCAGCTACAGCCCGGAAGTGGAGGCGGCTGCGTAACGTCCGGTCCGTTCAAAGAGTATGCACTACCCTCCCATCTCTCCTCGCCCCAACAAAGCCCATCACTAACACCCCCATCCAGCTGGAAGATCAACCTCGGCCCCCTCGCCGCCGTCTCCCTCCCCCCTCCGACCCCAAACCCCCAACCCGACGGCCTAGCCTACAACCCCCGCTGCCTCTCCCGCGACATCTCGCTCCAATCCTCCGCCGAAACCCACGACTCCGTCGTCGCCGCCCTAATCAAAGACAACACCACCATCACATCCTTCCAAACCGTGCTCGGCGGCGAATTCGCCCAGGGCAAAATGGGCCCCCACGTCGGCGGCCACAACACCATCGGCGGCGACGCAGGTTCCGATTTCATTAATTCGCCTGCGGATCCTGCGTTCTTTGCGCATCATGCTATGGTTGATCGCGTGTATTGGACGTGGCAGAATTTGGATTTGGAGGCGAGGAGAGAGGCGATTGCGGGGGGGACGAGTGGGGTGGGGGATCCGGGGGAGGCGGGGACGTTGGAGGATGTTATTACATTGGGGGAGTGGGTGGGATATGGGAATGTGACGATTAGGGAGGCGATGAGTACGGTTGGGGGCCGTTTTGCTATGTTTATGCTTAGGGGTTGGGTATTGCGCTGCTGGGGCTTTGCTATATGAAGGCCTAATGGACGAGGCTAGGTCCTGTTACCGAGATGAGAAAAGTTGTAACACCCGGCCGAAATACAGCGCCTCGATAATCTTTTCGAGGTCCAAACCACCACACCAATCTTGTCTTGACCTTCCCCTCTTCAATCACATCCTCTCACCACCCCCCATCCCAAGGAACCACAACCCCACCTGCGCTGCTCGCCTCAACATCACTCAATCCATTGAACTCCCAACTAACATCCACGCCATGCATCTTCCTAAACCTTGTTCTGGCATCCTTCGTCACGGGATCAACCTCCAGCTCATCCGGAAAAGTCTCAAGTAGCCTCTTGACGAATCTCTTGCCCGGCCGTACTATTGTGACAATCTTGATTTCCGTATTGGGCGGCGGTGGAAGGGTCTCGGTTTTCGTTGTTTGGAGGGAAGACTTGCTGTCGCTGGTAAAGCGGGATGGTTCGACGGACGTGATGTTAACACCAGTATTTGGATCAGGGCCTCGTTCGGGGAAGACTTGTCGATGTTGTGAGATTTGGCGTAGTCGTGTGCCGAACGATTCGGTGGGGGTGATGGAAGTGGAGGATACGGGGGATAGCGCAGACGGAGGGGGTTTGGTGTGTAGGACGTCGTGGAGTTGGAGGCAGAGTGATGTGACGACTTTGAAGCGGTTGGAGCGGATCATGCCGGAGTACAGTTTGTTGGGGTCTGTACTGTTTGTGGGGGTTGTAGGTGCCGGGGTTTGTTGAGCGGGCGGGTGTATGACTTGAACGGTGGGATTGTTCTGCTGGGCTTGGAGGTGTTGTGCTAGCGGACTGGGGTTTGGTGGGTGGTTGTGTTGGCCGTGGGCGTGCGGTACTGGCATTGCTTGTTGGTGATGTTGCGCATTACCACCCATTCCCAACGCCCCCTGCATGAATTGCGGGAAAGGCATCGCGGGCGCGGGTGGAGGCGGAGGCGGGACCTGGTTCGCGTTGGCAGGAGTATGCGCATGGCCGCCTGTGCCGCCGACGATTTGCACGCCGGCGGTAGTCATGACCTGGTTTATGGCATTCTGGACATGTTGCTGTAGGGTGTGTATCTGATGTCCCACAGCATTCTGAACCGCCGGTAGGTGTCCCGCTGGTTGGGGTCCGAGAATTGGGCGTTGTATCCCAGCCAGTACGCCTGACATGAAGTGTGGACACATCCCCAATTTGAGGAATACCCAGAGACTCTTCAACTTAGGCAAATCAGCTCTTAGGCTCCTCTCTGCCTTCTTGCTTCCCATATATGCCGTCCATAATGGCAGGTCCTTGTCCTTTATGCGGATGTACACGCTCGTTATGTTTGCCGAGGCGGGAGACGTGACGACGCGGAAGATGTTGCAGTCGCTGGGATGTGTGAATAGAAACTTGTTCTGTGCGTACAAAACAATCACGGCTTCGTCGTGAACCTGCCTGTTGGTCCGGAGGAGGTTCACGCTGACATGGCGATGTTTGCTGTACGCCGATTGGGACACGGCACCGGGCCACAGGAACGGCGTGTTGGAAACCAGGGCATACGTGTAGACGCGATCGCGGAGCTCTCTCGGCAGAGACAAGAGCAGTGAGAAGCACGGATCGGGAAGAACTTCGAGGGTCGGCATCTGGGAGGCTGTAGGCGTGGGTAGTGCGGCGCTACGCGAATGCGAAGGGTTGCGGAGGCGCGCTGGGCGGCTGGCTGATTGCGGCGGCGCGTCTATCATGGTGGTGTCGGAAGAGCTGCTGCTGTTGGAGGAGGAACGTGACCGCGAAGGCGTCGAAGTGCGCGAGGCCATCTCGTCCAACTTCGGATGGGCGCTTGCTGATTAATAGCCTGGTAGCTTGATTGTGGGGCGGCGAAGCGATACGACGGACGGTACGGGACGTTGGGCGTGATGGTAGTAGTACCGTGTTGCGCGCGATTGGCGAAGCGGGGCGGATGATTCAGCGTGCTATCGATGCCCAACAATGGCAGATGGGGGCAGAGAGGTCTTATAATCCTACGCGCCCTACGAGGCCGAGATTGAGGGGAAAGTGTTGAGCGGCTGTGACCTGTGCCTCATTCCTCCACTGCTGTGATCCCATCATCACCCAGCCGCTCACGCTATCGCCGAGGCTAGACCGGTGCCGATCAGCGTTTGCACTACCCAATAACCTGCATCATCAACCACTATAGCTATTCAGAGATCCGCATGTGCTCTTCCATCTGTTTTGTCTTTCCACATGACCGATCTCTTTTAAGAAGTATTTCCATGCTATCGGTCCTTCAAAAGTACATCATTTGCCTGGTTAGCTGTCCCGCGGCGCTGAGCGGGGAACCGACCTTCAGCCTTATCCTGAGCGCGTACGTCGCGCTGTCATACAACCTCAGAATCTTCCTATGACTCAATTGCGAGATCATGAGTGCCCGAAACAAGCAGCCTCAGCTTGGCCTGTGGTCAAGGTTAGCAACCACGCGATCGTAAGGTTTGTGCCACCCATCACAATTATTGTGAAGTGATATCGCATCTGTCGCAATCCGAGCCACGACCAGATTCGACTCCCGGGTCGTGGCCAGTCTTAACGTTCTTCTGGAGTACACAGGAGAGATCTTCAATAGGATGTATTCAACCCAGCTTGGCCGCAAGCTCTCCACATCGTACTATCGAGTGTTCCATCGACCGAAACATCCAAGACCCATCAGCGGCAGAGGCAGAACGATTTAGTCTGCGTAACCATCAGCTACCTTCCAGAGGAGCCACCAGCCTTCCAGCTATATCGTGCAACTACCTCATACGTTCTTTCTTCGCTCCTGTCATTTCTTCTTCTGATATGTATGACCGTACACATTCTTCTAGCACGCCGAAAGATCTGGAAGCAGGGAACAAAGGATACAAGGTGTAGGCGAGTTTTATCGCAGAAGGTTGTAACCCTTAAATATGCAAGTTATCGTACCCGTATGCATATCTCAACCGGTACGATCCAACTAAACCTAGACGTACAAAGAACCCGGATCAAACAGAGATGAACGAAGCGCAACTACCACAATTCCCTCTTGCAGAAACGCCACGCTGCCGCCGTTGCGACTGGGAGCCCAGGTACCGGAATAAAGTCTCGGAAAACAATAGGAATGGCAACGCAGGCCGGCCGTACTACAAATGCATTCGATGTGAGGGCAGGGCAGGTCAAGGCGTAGGATACCATCTCAAAGGCTGGACAACATGGGATGATGACCGCGGTATGGATGTCAGGAATCCGGAGTGTTACTGCGGGACGGCTAGTCGTCAGGACAAAGCAGGTGCTCATACGAGTATACCTAACTTGGGGTTCTGCACGTGTGCGACGGGTAGGTGTAATTACTATTCGGCGGCTAAGAATGGGCAGACTGTCGAGCAGAGGGTGGAGAATCCGGAGATGGCTGAGTACCGCCAGTTTAGACCGTGGTTGCTTTGATCAAGCGTGGTCAGGAACGGAGCTCAGTAGAATGTGTGTTTAGTCATGCTGCGTAGGGAGATATGTCGAAGGCCGACGATCCACCGACGTAGAGTTGATGAGATTCTTTGAACAGGGGTTCAGATAACGAAAGTCCAGTAACTTAGGACTATGGAAGATACATGAGGCAGACAATAGACGCGCGGCATGCAGACGCATGTATTGCTATGCGTTCAATTACTATTCGACGAGAGAAATGCTGTGCGACATCCTTCGCATAAACCCCGCACAGTCTTCCGATAGCGGTAGCAACATGAGATCGTCTGCTGATACATGAACCAACCCGCCATCTCTCAAATTCATCTCGATAAGCCAACATGGCCAGCCCTTCAGCCACGCAATCATGCACATTGTGCAACAAACAGAACTCGAACTATTGCGCACGATGCAAATGTACCTCCTACTGCTCCAAGACATGTCAGAAAGCTGACTGGAGCACCCACAAGTTACTTTGTCCCTCATTCTCCACATTTGCCATCTCCAGCCGGCCGAGTGTCAACCATTACCGTGCAGTCTTGTTCAATGCCGACGAGGCGAAACCTCGATTCATCTGGCTTCTCTGTAAGTGGCTCGAAAAGGACGACGATGAAGATGAGGACGACGGTCTAGATTACGAATACGAAGAAGATGACGAAGAGAATTACCAGATGCCCATGACCAAGGCAATCATCGGAGACGATGTCTCCGCAAGTCATACGCCTATCCAACACAATTCGAGATTGAACATACCGCCTTCGGACACTATCTTCGTCACATACCGCGATACATTCTCGATTGATGGTTCTCGGCTAAACAAGAGCGTAGCCTCAATCACGTCCACCTAACCAGGCACGTATACGGACTGGCGCGGTCCCATCGTCGCTTATGCGAAGGTGGGAAGAGGCATGGACCCACCAACTTGCAGGCACTTTGATCTGGTCGACTTGAGACATGTCACGGACTACTTCCTCTCACACGGGTACACACCGCCTAAGGCCCAAGACAATGTGGCTCGTGTGAAGGGCGTGAGGATCAACTGTCTGGGCGACGTGAAGATGCTCAAGAAACCACCCTTCGAAGCCATCGAACTCCCAACCACCGATCCTATCTTCACTAAGCACGATACTTCTGACATCGCTAACCGCAGACTCTAAAGATTGTAATGTCTCTTATTTAATAAAGAGTACCTTTACGTATATAGTAGTTATATAATTTAGAAATTATAAGTAGCTTATTTTACTTTATATTATTATAGTACTATAAATTTATTAATAAATAATTTAATTATATTAACGCTACTAGTTTTATTAAGTACTTATTACTTATACTTATATAATAACTAAGATATAAATACTTATTACTACTTACTTATATACTAATATTTTATTAATAATTTAGTTATTACTATAATATTTAAGTACGTTTAAAAAGCTAAGTTTACTTTTATTTAAAACTTTTTAGCTTATTATTCTTTCTAAAAGCTAAGTTAAAGCTTATTTCTTACTTTTTAACTAAGCTTTTACTATAGTATTATTTATAATACTATTAGTATTTATTTATTAAGCTATATATATAAAGAGCTCTTACTTTATTTAGTAAACTACTTATAAAGTAATTTTATATTCTAAAAATAAAGTTTAACTCTTTATATTTTATTTTATATTTTATTAAATATATAAATATTTTTAGTATATAATAATATCTTTAACTATATACTTAGAACTTTAGCCTAAGCTATACTATATTAAGTAAGTTAGCTATAAGTTAGAGCTAAGTGTAAAGATCTTATTAATATAGTAGTTATTATTTTAGCTTTATTTTTTATTATTAAATATATTATTTTCTTAGAGCTAAAAGTTTCTTTTTAATATACTATTATAAGTAGTAGCTTTATTTATAAAATATTTTATATTTAAAGTACTATAGAATATACTATACTACTTATAAAATATAGCTATACTAAGCTTATAACTTCTTTTAAAAATTTAAAAACTTTTTTAAAACTTCTTTATAACTAATTTATAAGTATTTTATTTATATAGAAATATATAAATAATTAAATAATTATTATATAGTACTATAAATAAAATAAAGAAAAACTAAAATATTAAATTATATATACTATAGTAAGTTAATAGTTAAGAAATATATAATATATACTTTAGTATCTTTATTACTTTTATAACTTATATAACTATAGCTACTAATATTTTTTTTTATTAATATTATAAGTATTAAAATTAGCTTTTAAGAAATATTTATACTTATTAATAATATTTTAGCTACTTTTACTTTTTTTAATTTACTTAATATTAATAAAGTAGCTAGTATATTATAAGCTAACTTTTTTATACTTATTAGCTTTACTATTACTTAACTTATTATTTTTATTATTACTTTACTTATAGCTTTACTTATTAGTTAAAATACTACTTATTAATAAAAGAATAGTATATACTTTTTTTAAGTATAAAATATATAAAAGTACTATTAACTAAAATTTAGCTAACTATATAAGTAAAACTTATATAGTATAACTATAAGTAGACTTTAAAAAATAAATAGTAAATAATTATTATAGTTATAGAAAGAGAAGTAGATAAGCACTAGGTTTTATAGAAGACTAATAGCTATATTAAGTATAATAATAACTAACTTATAAGAATAAAGAGAGCGCTAAGAAATATGTAACTTACTCTATAGTTCTATATATATTATATATATTAGCGTTATTAGCTATAAAGAGATTCTTAAGAATTCTACTTAGCCTTACTACGTTCTAGCTTCTAGAACTTACTAAGACTTACTAAGACTTATAAGACTATAGAGTTATCTTAAGTATATAGCTTAGATACTAAGCTCTTATAGCTTAGTATATTTAACTTTATATAAAACTCTAGTATTTAATCTAAGAATTATACTTTTTTTTTAACTCTTTATAATATTATATTATTCTACTAAATATACTATTACCTCTTATACTATTATATTAATCTTCTAATTATACTAGTATACTAACTTATTCTACTTTACTTACTTACTCTCTAAGAACTAACTCTTAGATTATCTTAGAATAACCTTTATACTTTAAATACTCTTAAGATAAGTAATACTAAGATAGATACCTCTACTACTTTCTATACTATAAAAGTTACTAGTAAAAGTAATAAGTCTAATATCTATAATAGAGAACGTAATAAGCTTAAGAGTTAGCTACTCTAGATTAACTATTACTTCTACCTTAAAGATAATAAGATTAATAATAATAATATAGTTATCTAGGCTACTATATCTCTATAAGAAAACGCTAGAGAATAGATTATATCTATTATTTATTACTATATAGATAATACTATTAAGAATATAGATAATAAGAACTTAGTTAAGAACTAGAATACTTTTAAAGTAAAGATATATAAAGTCTTTTTACTTTTCTAGAAGATAGTAATCGCTAAGTAGAAGATTTAATAGCTACGCTAGACGCATTCTACTACTAACTATACTACTTAGTTCTAGTAGTACTAAATAGTTATTAATTAGAATAATAACGCTTTAATATAGATATATAAGTAAGATCTTAAACTCTAGGTTTGTAAAGAACTAATAAGAAGTAGAACTAGTATTAATACGCTTTAAGAACTTATAAATAAAGCTATCTATATTAATAATAAACTCTATAGACTCTAGCTAGAAGAATAACTATTTACGTAGAGAATATAAGTACTAGAGAATATAAATAGAAACGCCTAGGTTTACTCTAAACCTTACTATTTGTACTCTAACTAAGAACGTCTATAAAATAATATATCTAGAATTCTAGAATTATATACTACTAATAGCTATAAATCTATATATCTTAATAATCTTAATAAGAGACTTAGATAACCTAAGTTTTAAGATAAGAAGTAGAAGAAGAAGAACTTTAACTACTACGTCTATAGTAAACTAGGTTATATAGTATAAGACTATAAGAGCTAAGATAAAGTAGTATAATAGCTAAATATTCTATAATCTATAGATCTATACTAAAATAAAGAGTAGAATATTATTACTAGATCTATTTATAATATTAATAGTTATATAAATAGTATAATTAATAAGCTAGAGAATCTAACTCTTATTACGCTAGAAGACGCTACCTTAGAAGAAGTAAGTACTTCTAAGAATAAGTTCTTCTAGAACCTTAAGATAACTAAGATTAACTAGACTAAGTTTAGTAAGATAAAACTATTTTAATAAAATAATAGGCTAGTAACACTATTTATACTAAGTAATAAGATACTATAGCTCTTACTATAGAATAATTAACTATAATAGTATCTTAATAAACCTAATATTAACTACGCGTATAAAATATCTAATATTATAGCTATAATAAGATAAGATTTCTATAAACTATTCTAGAAGGTAAATTGCTTTAAGAGTAACGTCTCTAAAGATATACACTAGTTTCTACTAACGTCTAAAGAACTAGACTAGATTAATAGAGTAGTTAAGTTATAGAAAGATAATAACTATTACTACTTAGATAGAGAATAAGCTTAAGAACTAAACTAGCTTAAAGAGAAATAACTAATATAGTTAGCACTATAACTAAAGAAGTAATAATATAAGAACTAATCTAAATAAGAATATATTAGAGAATAATACTAGATAGATTACTATAATCTATAATATATTAAACTAATATAAGTTATATACTTATATAACTATTATACTATTTACTACTCTAGTAAGGTTAATACTAACTACTTCTCTAGAATATGCTATAAGGTAGTCTATTACTAAAAGCGATAGTATAACTACTTAAAGAATAAATACCTAGTATATCTATAGAATAAGAGAAAGAAGCTATACTTCTATAGTTATAAGAACTTATAGAAAATACTATAGATATATATAATAGTATAGATAGAATATAAGAATAGAAGTGTATAGAAGTGTAATTAACTCTTATAGTATACGTACCTTAATATTAAATATAACGCTTATATACTTATAAAAGAACTCTATAGATATAACTAGTAGTCTTTTTTAGATAGAAGACTAGTATATCTAGAGCTAGTAAGAAGATTAACTTATTAGACTTCTTTAGACTTATTAAGCTTCTAGTATAGCTTAATAGAGTATAAATATAGGTATTAGTAGATTTAGAATCTAGCGTAAGCTATATTTTAAGCGCTGTAGTAGAACTAGCTAGACTAGTTCTAACTTAAAAGAAGAAAAGCTATCTACTACGCGTTGCTAGTAGATAGCCTATACTAGATAAATCTACTATTATATATAAGGTTATAAGAGTAACGCTCTATATCTAAGAATATTAGAAAATAATAGACTTAGACGTCTTAGAAGTAGCTACCTATAATATTATATTAGAACTTTTCTAGTTATAAGAGTATAACCTATAAATTAACTAGAAGTTAAGATAGCTCTTATTTAAATACTATAGACTAGATATATCTATAAGTAACTCTATATATTATATAAAGTAGATAGTAGATAAAAGAGAGATTAACCTAATTATATAGACGCGATAAATCTTAACTAAGAATAACTTTAAGAAATAAAGATTTAACTTAATAGATATAGAAAATAATAGCTCTAATTATAAAGTTAGAGTTCTAGAGAAACGCGTAACTCTAAGTATTCTAAAAGAGTATAAAGAATTAAAATATCTTTTTATAGAAGTAGTAGATAGCGATATCTTACTAAAGTACTAAGATTAGAACTATAAGATTATTCTAGAAGAAGAGAAGAAATTACTCTTTAGACTAATCTATTTCTTATTAGAAATAGAACTTAATATTCTAAAGAAGAAGCTAGTAACTAACTTAAAGAAAGGCTATATTAGACCTTCTACTTTGCTAGTAGAATTTCTAATACTCTTTATTCTAAAGAAGAAAGAAAACCTACTAAGAATATACGTTAACTATTAGAAACTTAATAATATTATAGTTAAGAATTAATATCTTCTACTAAATATTATAGAACTATAGAATTAACTATTAAAAGCTAAGATCTTTATAGTAATAGATCTTAGAGATAGCTACTACTTTATTAGAATAAAGAAAGATAAAGAATAGAAGATAGCGTTCTATATATAATATAGATATTATAAATATACTATTATACTATTTAGGCTTATAAACGCTCTAGTAATATTTTAGATACTTATTAATAACGTATTAAAAATATACCTAGATATCTTTATTATTATATACCTAGATAATATTCTTATCTACTCTAAGAATAAAGAAGACTACATTAAATATATCTATATAGTACTAAGATGCTTAGACTAGTATAACTTATAAATTAAGCTAAAGAAGTATATATTCTACGTAATAAAAGTACTCTTCTTAAGCTATATTATAGATATTAATAGAGTATAGATAAGCGAAGAAAATATTAAGCTTATTAAGAAATAGCCTTAACTAACTATAGTTAAGAAGATATAGTTCTTCTTAAAATTTCTAAACTTTAACTAATAGTTTATTAAAGACTACTCTAAGATTGCTATTTCTCTAACTAAGCTAATATAAAAGAATACGCCTTTTATATAGAGTAAAAAAGTAGAAGACGCGTTCTAGACGCTTAAGAATATAAGCATTATACTACTATACTTCTATATATTCTAATTAAAATAACTCTTATAGTTTAAAACTAACGTATTAGATCTTATACTTAGAGGCTACGCTAGCTAGCTATATAAAGGCAAATAGTATCTAATTATCTACTACTTACGTAAGTTCTTAGAGTCTAGAGAATAATATAATGTTTATAATAAGAAGCTTCTAGCTATTATTATATATCTAGAATATTAGAGAATATACGCTAAAAGCTACTTAGAACTTACTATATTTATAGATTATAAAAACTTAGTTAACTTTATAACTACTAAGAAGCTTAACTACTAATAAGTTTAATAGTTAGAGAAATTAAGCTAGTATAAGTTTAAGATTATATATATATCTAGAAAAGATAATAGTAGAGTAGATACTCTTAGCTATAGATATAATATCGCTAGAACTAAATCTATTATAGATACTATAATACTTAAGATTAATAATAATAGATTATTAGAACTAGCTAAGATACTAAACTTAATACTACGAGTTACTAGCGAAGTACTAGAAGAATTATAAGAAGTAATTATTAAGTAATACTATAACAACTCTATATATAGTTACTCTAGTATTACTAGAACTATAGAACTTATTTAATATAACTATAAGTTTCTAAATATAAAAAGTAAGATTACTATCTTTATTACTAAGTGCGCAGACTATTAGAAGAATAAGTATAGTATCTACGCACTCTATAGAGAAATACAGGCAATAGAGCTATCTAACTAGTCTTAGTTAGATATCTCTATAGACTTTATTATAGGCCTACTAGTCTTAAGAGACTCTATAATATAAGTATTCTATAATACTATTCTTATAGTAGTAGATTGCTTTATAAAGTAAGCTAAGTATATTACCTTTTATAAGAACTTTATAGTAGTATAACTTATATATATTATTAATAATTAAGTTATCTAATACTATAGTATTCTAAAGTTAATTATTAGTAATAGAGATAAGCTCTTTATCTTAAACTTCTAGACTATCTTATTAGCTACTATTAGAACTAAGAGAAAGCTATCTATAGCTTACTATCTATAGATAGATAGATAGACTAAGCAAATAAATCGCATAATAAAAGTATATCTATGTATCTATACTAATAAATAATAGAATAACTAGATATTATTACTATCTATAGTATAGATAGCGTATAATAATAAGCTCTCTAAGTTTATAAGATAGACTCTATTCTACGCGAACTATAAGAGATACCTAAATCTCTTTATATATACTTTTTCTAGTCTAAAGATAGAAGTAGCTATTACTACTACTAATAAGCTAAAGATAGTATATAAGTTACTTAAAGCAATACTTAAAAAGGCGTAACACTAGAGTATTTTATATATTAATAAGAAATAAAAAATAGTATCTTAGCTAAAGAAGAGAGATAAAGTTTATTTATTTATAAAAAATCTCTATACTAAATAATCTAATAAGAGGCTTAATAATATTAAGGTTAGACTATTTTTAATTCTTAACTAAAAGAGACTAGTTATATTTATACTTAACCTTCTACCTAATATAAAAATTTACCTATAATTCTATATTAATATATTAGAACTAGTAGACTCTAAGACGCTACTCTAGAAAACCTTTTACTTTAAAATAGAAGAAGATAATATCTTTAAGATTAAATAAATCTTTAAATATTAATAACGTAATAATAGAATAGAGTATCTAGTTAAATAGTTAGAATATAATAATAGTAATAATACTTAGAAACTAGATATAAACCTTATAAACTACTGCTAATATCTTATATAGTACTACTAGAGTTATTCTAAAGAAAGAACTAGTTAATAGTAGCTATCTCTACTAGCGCTTTAGAATTTATAGACGCGAGCTTCTAGTTAAAACACTTAAGATTCTCTAAGCGCTCTAGCTTCTCTATATCTACCTAACTAGCATTAAAGACTTCTACCTCTTACTACTTTAGAAACTTCTACTATTTCTATAAACGCTTTATTTTACTATAGAATACGCGTAGTTATTCTTATATATCTAAAATTACTTTCTTATCTACGTCTTACTAAGCCTCTATAGCCTTCTCTTGCGCTTCTAACTTTATAAGCTTATAATTAATTTTTAAGAAATCTAGAAAAGAAATATTTACTAAAATATAATTCTTTACTCTATTATAATAATAGTTTCTATATCTATTACTTAAGAATAATAGTTTATACACTAACTTCTTCTTTAAATAATACGTATAGATAACTATAGTAAGTATACTAGTTAAATTAATATAGTTACTCTAAGAGTAATAATAATAAGTACTATAGAAAGTTATTAAGTTAGTATAAGAATATATAGTAGAGAAGAGAAAAGTAGTATTATAGTTATAGAGAAAGAAGTAGATAAGTACTAGATTTTATAGAAGACTAATAGCTATATTAGATATAATAATAACTAACTTATAAGAATAAAGAGAGCGCTAAGAAATATATAACTTACTCTATAGTTCTATGTATATTATATATATTAGTGTTATTAGCTATAAAGAGATTCTTAGAAATTCTACTTAGTCTTACTACGTTCTAGCTCTTAGAACTTACTAAGACTTACTAAAACTTATAAGACTATAGAGTTACTTTAAGTATATAGCTTAGATACTAAGCTCTTATAGCTTAGTATATTTAACTTTATATAAGACTCTAGTATTTAATCTAAGAATTATACTTCTTTCTTAACTCTTTATAATATTATATTATTCTACTAAATATACTATTACCTCTTATACTATTATATTAATCTTCTAATTATGCTAGTATACTAACCTATTCTACCTTACTTACTTACTTCTTAAGAACTAACTCTTAGATTATCTTAGAATAATCTTTATAATAATTTACTTTACTATTTTTTATAAGCTAGCTTTATACTAATACTATAAAAAACTTAGTACTTTAGTAGTACTTACTTTTAGCTTAAAATATAAGTAAAATATATTAATAATATTATTTATAGTTATAACTTAAAAGTATTAACAAAGTAAAAATTTAAAAATAGTAGTAGCTATTAAGTAATAGAATTTATATTTAAGTAAATATTTATTTTATGTGTCTTATGTAGGCTAAACGCGAAGAAACAACTATCGCCGACCGCATTGGTCTATCCATTCTGACACGCCGCTGCCCACCAGATCCGAAGTGGGCCAACAACAGAGAAGACGAGATGTTCGCAGACGGCAGTCCTACGAACAACCAAAACGCGACCTTCCTACACCAGTGTCTAGATCCTAAGGCCGAATTCGATTTCAGTACTGGATCTATGGGCTGGGGATGGTGTTCTATGCCATGGCAAAATAACGTTGGAAGTGCGATTGCTGTACGCAAGGACAAGAAGCCACTTCTTCCACTACAGATGGAGGCACTGGTAAAGTGGTGTAAAGAGGAAGTTCGACCGATCTTGGCTCATTCTATTGGAGAGTTCACGCCGGAACAGCCGATCAGCAAAGAGGATGTTTTGACGATTGTTTGTCGGCCTATGTTTGTGGTTTATTGGACCAGGTTCACGAGTGAGAGGAAGGATTATGAGACCCCTAGTCCGTATGATGACGGTAGCGTTTGAGTGAGGGTTGTGACGCAACGACCTTATACATGTGAAGGCTTTCCGAGTTTGCAGCCTACTTGGGTACATTAAAATAGAAATATGCCTAGTAGGCAACCTAAAGTCGACATAGACTCCAGTGCTTGTTCCTATGTACGCACAGATAACCCATCCAGATGGTTGCTGTTGCGCTAAAAAGACTCTGGGCGCACTTATATATTGGAAGGCATGAACCAAACGTTGAATTTGAGTCTCATCAGTGTCTTTCTCTCGTCCAAATAGTCCTCCAGAAAGACGACATGATTAGATTATAGTGAACGTTTCCCTTTCGCATGCTTCGTGATAGGTACGGGCACCCTCACAACAGATGTACCCAATGCCCACGCGCTCAAAACAGCGCCCCTTGATACTAGCATGATGACGCTCGACCAAGACCAAACATATTACCTCGTCGAAGGCCTCGTACACAGGAGAAAGATGGAAATGCTCTGGCTCCCCACCTTCCCAGTCGAAGCACACAAATCCATCAACTTCCTCCATCGCTTCTGATAGTGGTCGGAAAGCGCGTGCTCTCGGATTAAGCTCCCCAGGAAGATCCACGTTTCCTCTAAACTCTCCTTTGTGTGAGGCTCGTAGCATTCCCGAAACGTTCAGTGGGTGGCTTTCCCATGGAACGTGAACTTTGCTTCCGATTGCCTCGAGTTTCAATCTAATATCAATCCAGTCGTAGAAGTATTCTTCCATTTGCAAGTCGATAACCTCGATGGTGCTGAACTCTACAGCACCCTCTAGAGATGCCCATGACCATGACGAGCACAGCCTGGATAGCTTGTCGTCACAAGGTAATGGTGTAGCTCTTGGCTCTTTGGGAAACCACAGTAATTCGTAGACGAAGCGCCACGAGCCATCATCCCAATGACCATCGACACAAGAAAGCCCGGTTTGTTTCTCAACAACTTGGATAATACCCAGCAGAGCCATCATACGATCTCGCGTTTCAGTAAACTTCCGGGCGCAGTAGTAAATAACCAAGGCTCTCCAGCATTCGTAGAACTCGCCAAGTTGAGATCCAGCATATCCTGTCTTGATATCATTTGTGCGTTCGACGGGTGATCGTTCGATGTATGGAATGGCATTTTCTTGTTTGCGCGCTTGTCTCGTGATGGGCCGATTGCAATGACTGTGAGGGTACTTTGGGTGGTCGGGGTATGGAATGGCGTTCACATGAGTCCAAAATTTCGATAGTTCCTGATGGATTGTACCTTTGACCTCGATGCCGCAGTCGCTTTCTTCTCCGAGGAAGTGCTGTTTGCATTCCCAGTACACCTGTGAAGAGGCAAAGTGAAGTATACGTCGCGAAAGGATCTTTTCCTGTAATACCCAACCACGCGTATTCAGCGGTGCGTCGTAGAGGTCGCTTTGAGGGGTCCAGGAGGCATCTGTAAACCACATATGTCCTTTATCTTCATCCGTACCATCACAGGGCAATCTGATCCAATTGGCCACCGTGCGAACGCTGTCCAGTCCACCGTTACCATCCGTTGCTGAAGTTGCAGCTATGGTAATATAGGCATTTGTGTAAATAATACCCATTTTCTTCGACTCACAGAGCCAGTCCTCTTCATCGTCTTGTACAATGCACAGTGAATCAATCCAGATATATTCAATACCTAGCCGCCTTGTAACATGTAGTGCATCCTGGAATGTCTTCGACAGACTTTCAAAGACGATTGCTTCTTTATACTGCTCGATGTTCCTTTTCAACGTTCTGACTTGTGGGATATGACCCCAGCAATGGCTCAACGCAACATAGCGACTGGCTTGCTGTTCTTGGGCGATGTGAAGGTGCGGCTGTCGAGTTTCCGAGCCAACATGAATGACTCTGGAAGGTAAGTATTGCGGCCCTAGTCTTGGAAACTGAGCGGAGAGGTTCCGACAACGTGTGTGTGTTTCGTCGCAGCTCTTGATTCGGCGAGCAATGTTCTGGAATGTGGTTTCCAAGAAATTAGATGATGGTGCGCGCCAATAGGGTACAAACTTGGACGCGTATGAGCCTATCAGAATTAGAATCAGAAGCGAGCGTACAGTTACCAAGGGAGTGAGTAACGTACCTTGTTCTGCATATATGCGAAACTGCCCTTCGAATTTATCAGGGTTGCTGTTGTTTTGTCCCCCAAAAGATAATACTACGATGATCGGCTGAAGGTCTTTGACGTTCAATTTTAGACTAACAATTCCAGTCGTCTCATATCCAAGATGAATAGAGTCGAAGATCAGTTTGCAAATGGGACAGTTTGTGGCCAAAATTCCATCATGTCCAAGTCCGCACTTTCTGCCTCGCCTCCTGCGCGTCTCCAAGACCCTATGGAGTGCTTGCTGGCATTCGGTGCAAGTGCCTTCGGGGAACAGATTTGGATCTACATTCCTTATTTCTTCCGGCAATCTGACTTTCTTCGGTTGTCTGTTGATCCAGTCGGTTTCAGAGCCGCGGCGATCGGGACGGGGGGGAGGGGGATGAACTACAACTTTCGACGATTCTGCGGCGAATCTACCTTCCATCGCAGAGAATGGAGCGTAAATTTTGAAGAAGGACGACGAACACAGTCCTGGAACAAAGACCAATCTCATATGAGGATGACATCAAACCAAGGCAGGAGGATGGGTCAGCTGAGTAGCTGAAGTAACCGCCAGCCTACCCCCTCATCTTTACCCCACCATACCGATCGGGCATCGAATCAGCTTTACTGTATCCTTCACCGGAAACCATCGTACCTATCATTGCGATAACTCAACTTGACGATCATTACCCAGGACAGAATTGTGCTTGACCCATTTCGAATGGGCCGCAAACACATCCCGTTCTTGTCCTACGGCAGACAATACCTAGGCACCCGAAGGATCAGAACCGGTACGGACGGAAAGATCGTAAACGCTGAGATTATCAAACTCCGGCTCTTCTGCGTCATCGGTTTTTATGCCAGTCTGTCTGTCCTAGCCCTCACACTCGCTCTGCTTTTTTGTGCGTTCCTTGATAACTGATCTTCTTTTGGTCTACAATTAGGCACAGCGATGCTCTACCAGCCGCTAACGACCTACGATCATATTTTTGAAGCCGATGACCCCCGAGCCTGGCGCAATGAATGTGCGAACCCTGGAAGCACTGCGCGTCTCAGCGATATACTCAACGAGTGGAAGAACGATTATGCGCAGCTGCGTTTGATTGGTCAGACCAATGGTAGGGGACCATTGCACGACGAAACCACTGGCAAGGATTACGAAGATTACAAGGTCCGGATAGACTTCCGCCCTTTGAGATGGATACCAGATCGACTTACCATATTCTCTTCAGGAACTGCAGTCGCTGATGCTGATTTATGGGTGGCCGGATAAGTGACGATCAGCTAGCTTAGAACATACGACCGCGATGTTGAACAAGTTTGTCGATTACTCTAAGATACATGCCTTCTCCTATCTGTTCTCACCCAACCTCACTCCATTACTCCACCCTTATACCTCGCCATCTATCCACCTATATTCCACCTCTCAGGCACATACATAACCCTTTTGCCTGTTCTTGAAGATGGCCCCTAGTAGCAAAGGGCAAGTCTATACTATGCTTGTACAACTGAGTAGCAACTAGTATCCGATCCTCACATCTTCGCCTTATGTGCCCTTTCGCATGTGCACTTTCTCTTCGTCGATGGCTCGCCGTTGTCGTAACGAATGAACATGGCACTTTGTTCTGCAGACCCTTCGGCCAAGAAGCGGTCCATCGGATTCATGTTGTTTGTGTACGTGTTGGAGGCTGAAGATAAAAGACTGATATGGTAGGGGCAGAGTGCGACGGTATCGGTTGACCTCTGCTGAGGTAGATTGACTGTACCACTATGCGTTGGTCAGTAAGAGAAGACAGTGAGGTTGTGAATGATGAGGGTGTACTAACGACGAAGTAGCTTGCTGAGCCATGGTGTATGGAGTGATTTGGATTGTGACGCTGGCGGCGAAAGAGGCAAAGGCTTGAATGGATAAGAGATGATGGGATGTCTGGAAACGAAGAGGCACAGGGAGTAGACATCTTTATACATCTTGAGGGTGGGAGGGGAGTGCGCAGCAAGGACAGGTCAGCCTCTCAGTCCTGGAGCAAGTCTTGGTGAAGGCCCGAGTATGCGTGATGCATTTAGAGTAACATGGGTCAATATGTGTTAACATGCTCTTGTCAGGGTGCCGGGTGTCTCGCGTTATGATCTCGCTGTCTGAATACGGTAAGAGCCTGATTTTAATCGCAGCACATTGGTCTGCCGACTTTGGTTCATCTTGGTAGACCACCCTTGCAGGAAAGCCACAAAATCCGAGTCTTTCCATTGGACAGAGAACTTTTGTTTAGCTTGGCTTTTGGATGGTGCGCAGGGATGTAACGTCCGGGGTCGATACTAAGCTTTCACAAGCTCCATCCTCATCGATGTGGATCCACCTTAGTGAGAGCATCTCTTATTATCTTATCGGAAGTATGGAAAGGATGTACTTGAGATAGGTGGTGGGGGCCGCCGCTCGTCTGGCGAGGGAAAGCGGTGCTTCCTACCTACTCTTTCGCTCGCGGCATTCATGCCTGAACAATGGTAACGGAATTAGTAACAGAGAGCCTCGAGATGCTGAGAGCAGGCACTGATGGGCAGTGTGCCACAGCGCAATGGCTAACGTCGTGTTGCTTCGCTAGGCGTTCTACGCGTCGCCGCTCAAGCGCCGGTCACGCCCGCATCACGGCCATTGGCCAGTGAACCTTTGCTCGACTTGGCACGCCGATCGGTGTTGGTTTCAGAATGGAGGACTCTTGCAGGCAAACAAGGCGTTGGCACACCTTTAGCCTGTGCAGCGCCAGAACAAATGTGCGTCAGGGAACGTCATCCCGTTGGCTGTCGAACTTTTGTTCGTCTTGGCTGTGGCACGTGTCAGAAATTCCAGACAGGGCACCAGAACGCCATAAGAAGGGGATAAGCCAGCCTGCCACAATGCAGCAAGTTCGAGATTTCGACAGCCTCTCTCCTTCCGGCCAAGCAGCGGTCCTTACAATATCTATATTCTTCTTCTTCTTTGCGCCCGGCTTGACTGTCACATCCACGTGTGCTTGCCCTTGATGAGTTCAGCCGCGTCAGGATCCGCGGATCCTTGGGAGAATGTAAAACCGACCCTAGAGTCCCTCTGGCTGACAGAAGGTTGGAAGCTCAATGACATTGTTGAGGAAATGAGGAACAAGCACAGCTTCCATCGAGTGTGCGTCAGGCATATCCCTTTCTGTCTTTGGCGAGAGGACCTACGAGCTGACAAGTCTAACATAGTGAGCGCCAATACAAAACCCAGTTTGGAAAATGGGGGTGGTCAAAGAACGTTCGCAAGAGTGAGATCATCAAAGCTATGAAGCATTACAAAGGCCGTGCTGCAGTCGGCAAGTTCTCCACTCGAGTCGCTATCGATGGGAAGCAAGTTGATCGTCAGAAGGTGAGACGGGTGATGAAAGAAGAAATGCGAGAAACCGAAAGATTAATCTCCCTTAATCGCAACCAAATCACGACCGTAGACGGACACGTGCTGCCATTCACCAACAGTTTGTAAGTAGCCAACGGCCGGATTGTATGCTCGTGTGCTAACATCAAAGCTTCCTTAAATGGAACCTACCCTACGCTGCCATACGTCACTCATACGTACGACCTTTCGATCATTCGTCGCCCTTCGATCAACCAACGCCCCATAGCAACATCGAAGTTACCACCCCCTCATCGGCCGCGTCCCCAAACGATGCACCTTCACCGACGATCCAGCTCACGAAAAAGCTCACGATGGTTGAAAGAGCCGGCATGTTTGCACAAGGTCACCATGAGAAGCTTTTGAAGGCCCTGAATGGAGAAGAGAGAAGGTAAGACGAAAGCCGTGCTATGTTTCTTGAGTTGACAATATGGTAGGGCCTTGTCCGACTGGCTGTACCAGTATTGGTTCTTTTGCTTCAAGACCGCCAAACACTGGGGTAAAGGACCAAGGATATGGACGGCGGAGCTTTTGAACTTCGAACAGTATCTTTCCACAGGCCGTTCTAGTCTTCCAGGAACGCCCCAGGATTTGACACACGGCTCCACACCACATAGCGACGATGAGCCAACGCCACCTTCGGATCTTTGTCGATGGTACGTTCATGTGCATGAGCAGCGATATGAGCCGATACCGGAAGACTTATCTGAACCCCGAGCCTTTCCTCAGCCCGACCCTGATGACGATACCACCTGGGCAGCATGGTCTCCAAGTGAGCAGCAAGCTTCATTGCAGGCGCACCTGCGAAATGCGCTTGAACACAATGACTTCAGCCCTACCCCTGCCGCAGATCTCCCTGTCGCGATTCCACAGATTGCCAAAGCTGCAGACGAGGAACGTTCGAGCGAGTTGCTCGTCGAGTCTCTTGGTTTCAGCATCATGAGTCGAAATCTTGATCAGATTGAGCGAGTCTTCCTGCAGTTACGGGCCAAACACATCGATCCAGCATTAGTGCATCCATTTCATCTAGCAACGAGTTTCCTCGATGGGTCTAAATCTTGTTGCGATGTGTTCGTTGTGGTCTCGCAGTTTGTCCATCCAGGCCATGTCTCTGAGATGTACCTGGATGAGCATGGTCATACCATACTTGACAACCTGATGATCACGATCATCAAGTCTCACACAAGCGCAAAACCTGTTGTTGTAGACGATAATCTCAAAGACGTCTCACGTTTCATCGGAGAAGAAGTCGATATTTGTGGCCGTTGGGATGCAGACTCCCCTTGCGTACGCCAGCTCCATGCCCATGGCTGTCCATCGATACCGTCTAGCTGGAAACACAAGTTCTGCAATACATCAATCCAGGCAATATGTCACTGCATTAACCGGATGTTCCGGCGTATGCCACACCGTCTGCTACTGGACACACCAAGTGGATTATACATCCGACGCTGCTTCGGTACTGACTGTGGCAAAAAGTTGCAACTGCAACCTTTGCATAGTCTGGTAATGACGGCGTACCATCTTGCTACCCAGGGAAAGAACGGTGAAGATCTATTTGGTATACTAGCGTGCGCTCTTTGCCTCATATTTCACGGCTTTGACCCTTCCGTTCGAGCTGATGTTTCAGTCGCTGCGTTGTTATCACTTGACTCAATCGTTGAGTGTGATCACGAGGAGCTTACGGCTGCAGGACTTGCAGAGGAGATTCAATCTGTACCAGCATTCGAGACTTGGAATACCGAGCTCAGGACAGGATGGACTGTACTGGCCGGCGTACTACGTCGTTGTGAGACAGCGCATGTCGAGCAGGTCGGCAACAAATACAACGACTCAGAGTCGAGTGACGATGATGCCCATTTTATGGGATCCACTGAGCCTGATGAGTATTTGGCAGACGAACATACCTATGGAAACGACATTCCGCTCTGCTTTTATGGGAGGAAAGATCTCGGTACATTATGGTGTTCGGTTCAAGCGGAATATCTGTCGTATCGACGTCTTAACGACGGACTTGCCTGGACGTCGCGGTATTTTTCGATGGAGACTCTACGGGAGCAGCTAGAGCAAGATGAAGACCTTGTGGTGGGATATGCTGAGTACAGTTTATTGAAAGCTCACTGTGCCTGCCACAGCTTCGGTCGCTTTCCGATGACGGTGCTGGATGACGCGATCGATCCTAATCTTGCAAATCTCGATGTATGGGGGAGGGCCACATATGAAGTAATCGATTCAAGATGCTGGGAATAGAATGGTGGTCTGGTTGGGCTTCTCGTCCATTCAGTCATATACAAGCAGCGTACCGGCGAATTTGGACAACTATACACAGAACACATGGCTCTCTACTCCTTCCCGTTCTACAAGATGGACTTCTAGTAGAACATAATTTCTCTAATAGATGGCTGATAGGCTAAGATTCGGTGTCAAGCATGCTGGATCTGCTGGAGTGTGCCTATACAGACTCCGAGTTCAGGAAACAAAATCCCTACTAACACCGCGCCTTATCCACCACCAATGACGGTTCATCCATTTCTGTAACTCGAGCTCGCGTTTACCGATTTGTGTTACTATCGTGTCCTACAGCGAGGCGCCGATGTACTGTATCATGATAGGAAGGCTCGAGCGCAAAAACCAGGAGATGACAGGTGGAATGCCCCATGCTTGTGGCGTCCATTCAGAGGATCGTACGTAAGCGCTGGACAGCTGCTTTATCAGTAGCGCCTACGTGCTAGTGCATGGCGGAGCAAGCCACCAACACAGGACTGTGTGTTAATAGTCCGTATACAGAAAGGAGGCTTACTAAATACAGAAGAATTGAGGAACTTTGTGATAGTAATCCCCGCTGTTGTATGTTTTTGCCAATTGAACCTTCTTTTTGCCAATCTTTGTGCTGCCCGTCGCGCATCTACATTAGTGGAAGTTGGGAGAGAAGGCTGTGCATTGAGGGCGACGTGGCTGCTAAATCGTAGACAGCCGAGAGAACGACATTAAGGTTATGAAATATTTTCGTTTTGACTGCGCTGCTTACCCAAAACAAGAGTGAAAGCAAGAGCGCGTGGACTGGTGTTTGTAGCAGCTTCAGCATCGCTGGCTCAGCGAAGAGTAGCTGCCGTAAGCATGCGAACAAGGGCTCCAAACCACCGACTAAGACGCATTGCCGTGGCTCGAGAGAAGAAAATTTGAACTAGTACTAAGCTAAACTAAGACTACCTACTATACTACCTACATCCGCTCAAGCAAAACGCCTTAGAAATGTTCTCATACGTGCGTGCGTATATCATCGCCTCTTCATTCGTCGCATAAACAACTAAAAACCGCTGCGCTCGCTAGAAGAAAAAAAGATAAAGACACACATGTTCTATGTAGATATCACCCGCCACCCCCCTATTTGCCTGCCGAAAATGCTATCACTAGTCCCATTTCCTCCTCCTTATCAGAGTCACATACATACAAGGATGGTATGGACGCGGCCTGTTGGTATTTCCCTACTTCCCTTCTCTTCCTCTAAGATCCAGACGTTTCCTTCGTCCTATTCCTTATTCAACGCCCGCGGTAGCACGCACACACATGTGGGAAATGATGATATCGGAAGTTGATATGGTTTTTGTTTGTACTTAGACGGAGTATAACTCGCGGAAGCGAGCCTGCTGCTCGGAAGGCAGGCCTCCGAGGAAGGCGTCGAAGTTGCCGATCATGCCTTTGTATTGCTGAATGACCTGGTGATAGTGTTAGCTGACTGTGCTCTTCGTTATCAGTATGGATATGATCTCACCTTCTGGAACGTCTCCTGCACCTGCCGACCAGCCGTAGGTCCGCGTACAACATTCCGATCAGCCTGTGACATATCGCTGAAGAACTCCAGAAGAGATTGCTCCATGGCTCCCGGGTTGGCCAGAACGATCAACATAAACCCAGTGAGTGCGTGGCACTTCTCATCCGTCCATTGCACTTTCCTGATGGCGCGGAGGAAAGGAGGAGCGATTTGAGCGAGATGGGGGGCGAGTAAGGGCGCGCTACCGAGACCTAGACGACCGAGAGCAATGGCTGCGTTCTCGTTTAGAGACTCGGGGACGCGCTCGTCGAAGAGGATGTTACCCAGCTTCTGGAGCAACTGCTCAACATAGGGCTCCATGCCTTCTTTGTGGCACATGGCAATCTCGCCGACGGACCAGCAGGCGTTGTTAATGACTGAGTATCCAGTGTCGAGACTGTTAGAATCTATCCGCGAAACGTCTAACTGTGTGATGAGGGTGGTCAATACGTCTCGCAGATGGGGCTGGAGTTGTTGGAAGACGTAGATGGCGCAGTCTCCGAGAAGTGCGTATGCAGACTGTCGCACGTCGTTGTTTGGGTCCCGCATGCAGACAACTAGTAGGTTGAAGAAGTTTGGTGCTTGTGTGACTAGTGTCGCGCTGTCCTGGGAGTTGAGGGCTTGGATGATGGCGCTGAGCAAGTCAAGGCTTGTTACCAAAAAGTCTTTGTCCGGAGGCTCGAAACCTTGAATCTCAGCCGCCATTTGACCTTCTTCGAGGTTGCGGTGGATGATCTTCATGCACCTGGCGAATATGCCAGCTGCGTATGGCGCGAATTTGGGTCCGAGAGCCGTGGCAACATATGAGAGGCACTCCAGCAATGGGAACATTTCTCTTGATTGGTCTGACACCTTGTTCCATCGTTGAATGAGCGCGGGCATAAGTGTCTGGACGAGCGAGTCGTCTGCCAGTGCAGGTCCGACGTGTTCGGCCAGTGTCTGAACGCAGTCGTAAAGGATGAACATGTTCCGGTCCTTGTACATAGCAAAGCACTGTACGAACTGCTTGACAATGACAGGACAGTATAGGGTTAGCTCAACGTTGGCCTTCTCCTCGAGATTTGCAAAGGCTGACGCCGCAGCTTCCTGGACGCGCTTGTTGGTGTCGAGCATCTTCACCAGAATGCCCTCCATCATTGGTTCGAAGAACTGCTTCTTGCCAGCCCCGTCAAGATGCGCAGCCCATCCCGAGTAGCGACCGAGAGTCCAGCATGTGATTTGGCGCACAACAGGCTTCGGGTCGTTCAGTAGTGTCAGGAGGAATGGAGTGAGCATGGGAAGATGCGGCTCCACAACTTCCATGCAGCCATCCGCAATAGCGCCAAGAGCCAGAACTGCGGACTCCCGGTTGGGCCATTCAGCGTGGTTAAGGTTGTCTGTGAGGTATGGAAGAGTCGCCTGGAATACGGCCTCGTGGAAGACGGATGCGAGGACATCAAGGGCCGCAGCGGAGCACTTTCGAAGGTTCCACATCTCCTCGGGGTCGCCGAACTCGTCATCGTCGTCAAAGTCGTCAATCTCGCCGTCGCTGAGACCATCGTCATCGCCTGTGGGTAATCCGGCTCCATTCGAGCCTGGGACCGTCTCGCCGTTCGCGTTTGTGGTAAGTCGCGCGGCCTTGCTTGATGCGAACTGAGGTTTGATGTCTTGTTCCCGATCCTCCTGCTCATAGTCCTCCTCTTCACCCTCTAGACGGAGAATCTCATCCTCGCTATACACCATGCTGGATAGCAATACAGGTATTATCTTGGCCAGATATGGTCCAAGGTGGTCCCTCATCTTCTCATCCTCACTGGCACACAGCCAGAACTCGGCCGCGTCCAAAGCCAGGTCTGCATTGTTCTCAGTGCGCTGCTGTGCGACCATGAATTCGACCAGACCCTCCATATGTGGTATTATCATCTGAGGAGCGATGTCGGCTATGTGGACGAAGGTTCGGCAGACGTGTTTCCGCACGTCTTCGCTGGGGTCAGTGGCTAGTTTGAAAAGCTGCTGCATGAGCATGTCGATGTTCGCGACGACGGCCTGGGGCTTCTCTGGGACGAATACGTTGATAGCGGCCAATGCGTCGGCGCGTACTCGGGGCTGGGGGCTTGTTGTGAGTTCGAGCAGCTGGGGAAAGAGGAAGTTGAGGGGCTTTTGTCCTTGGTAGTCCCGGTCCAGAGCCTTCCTGTTGTCCTCACAGATCTTGAGCAGCGCGCCCATGGCGCCTTCTTGCGCCTGTGTCGAGACACTGCCGTCGGCGTTGCTGACCATGCCGACCAGCTCTGAGAGAATCTGGGGCCAGCCCATAATAGAGCCCTGGCGCACAATCTCCGTTATGACATTTCCCGCGTAGCCCCGTATTTGCGTAGTCGAGTCTTGCAATCCCGCAAGTATCACTGATCGTATGTAGTCCTTGGTGGAGTCGGGCATCGATTTGTAGCCGGTCTTGATGTCGTTCTTGAGCATAACGGCAGCGGCAGCGCGCGTCTGGAAGTATTGAGAGGCGTCCATGTTCACGACGGACGGGGGCTGGCTGCTGGAGAAGATGTAGGCGAGGTACTTGTCGATATCAGGTGAAGTTTGGGCCGACTTGAGCATCTGTGTGGTCGCCGCGGTCAGCACAGTACAGCAATGCAATTCGTAGCAGGGACAAACGAACCTCTCCGGCATTCTTGCGCGCATTCTGATCATGGCCGCTCAGCGAGTCCCTCAGACACTGCGCCAGCTGTCGCAGGGGCTCCTCTTGGGGTTGCCACGCCATATTTGCGGTGGATTACTTCGCAGTGCGGGGAAGGTGTGTGCGAGAGTCTAGTAGCACCCTCGAATTGGGTATGTGCGGAAAAGCAGGGCTGCGCTGCGGAGGTGAAGCAGGCGGAAAAAAGAGTAGACCCTGGCGACTTAAGCTTGTTCTGCTGGTACGCTTCATGGTTAGCTCTGACGGGGAAAGCCATGGGCGAATGAACAATGAGGGGCAGTGCTCACCAGCCTTTCACGCGAAACAGACAATAGGGCGGGCTACAAGGCGACGAACATGTTTTTTCTAGCGGCCGACAAATTATTCCCTCGCTGTAATATTTTGCGTGTAGTGCAACAAGTTTGCTCGAGAATGACGCGGGAGCCCGTAACGTGCAGTGGGTTCTGCTTGCGACCCAATTATGCGCAGCGGGCGGTGAGCTAGGAAGGAGCAGCTGCCGTGCGACTGAGTCGAGGATGCGAGCGCAGTCAGCCTTTACCAAGGCCGAGACGGCGAGCTTCAGGGGCGGTATAAAGCGGGCGAGGTCGTAATCTCAGTGAGTGCGCGTCTGCTGGGGTGATGTGCCTGCTTGCGACCGCCCAAGTCGGGCGGGCTCGGTAGAAAAGGGCGACGTGACTGCGAGACGCGTGCAAGACTTCCCCAGCTCTTCCACACCAACAAACAAAGTCGCCCTCATCGCGCCTCATCATTCACACGGTACCTAAATGGTCGATACTGCGCGGTAGTCGAAAACAGCACCTGTCATCAGCCGTCTGTTGTACAAGTCGGTGCTTTTAGCACACGTCGTACCGCAGCACCTGCATCGTGCTCCTGCTTCAATAACGCCGTCCGGTATCGCGTCAGTCGAGAATTGACGTCCGGCCAGCACCTAAAAAGTCATGTGAGTGCTTCAGGGAAATCACGTGCATCGCCATCGCTCCTTCCCGAGGTCCTGTTCCAAGGTTGTCTCACTTTCCTAGCTCAATGACCCTTACTCCTCAACCTCACTTCCGGAGACCCCGTGAGGAAGTCTCAAAAACATCAAGAACGTCAAGGCTCAGTCATTTCTCTCAGTCACGCAATACACTACCCGTCTTCGAAATACATTACTCCACGCTCAAGGTACAGCACAGCCCATGTGTCAGTAAGTGGTCGACAACACTAGCCAGTCGTCAAGAGCCAGAAGGCGCCGACAACGGAAGTCACATTGTGATGGTCAATGACCCACTGTAAGCAAGGTACAGAACTGATTCCGGATAGCATCCATTGCTCACTTGGGTGCTTGCGTGATTCGCGTGTACCATGACATGGACATATTGGGCCTTGTGTTATGATGATAGTACAATTGAGCCTCCTTCCAGTTACACATGAGCGACTGCCTCATGGCTGCCAGCAGGGCGAAAGCAATACACCTGGTCCAAGAAAAACGCATCGCTAGGACCTCACCATCTTCAGTCGATGACAAAGGACGGGGGCTCGTATCAGACTTGAACTACTTGCAGCCTATGTCGATGAGCTGCGTCCGCATGGGCCGTCTATGAAGTCAGTATATCACGCCCATGAATACCCCCACGGACAGTTGTCTACTACCGGATTCGCGTGCGACTTGATGCAGTCTGAAGTTACACTATTCCGAACAAACGTCATCGCGAATGTACTGTTGGTCGATGTCATCTGACAATAGTCAATACTGACTCCTCTCCTTTGGGTCATGCACGAAGTCATCACTGAATTTACGCCTCCCTTGAGAGAGCATGGTCTGTCTCCAAACTTCCAACTGCTTCCTTCAAATTATCAAGTCATGTATCATACGCCTTATTCGACAACTCATGACTATTCTTGCTTCTTCCTCATTAACGTATTGGAGCCGCTATCGATTACTCAGGGTATGAGCTTTGACGTCTTTGACGTCAATGGCGAGCGGGTAGGCATCCTATCCGTAGAACGACGCAAGACTGATGTCCAGGCTGTGTGATATAGAAGCGCGGGACAAATTCCAGTGCAATCGGCCATTTAACACAACATGATGTCAACAGGCTATGAAGTCGTCGCGACTCAAAGAAGTCCCCTTGCGTGATGAAAAAGGATGAACCATATTGCTAACTTCAAGACATCAAGACGAGCTCAAAAGAGCACTTCGCTTGCTATGTATGCGGTAACGAGATATTGATAGGGCTTACCGATATCAGGCACAGACACTAGCTGCTGAAGCGCCTTTGAAGGCGGCTCTGCTATGTTGGTGTTTCAGGACTGTACGACATGGGTTCGCCAGTGGATCAAGTGCCTCAGAAGCATTTCCCCGCGCTTGAACAAAAGCAATCGCGTCAAGTGCTAATTTTGGCCTGTCTATTCTGGCATGTCTGGAGTAGCGATATGTCTACTTTTTGCGAGGGACCAGAACCGAGAGTGATGCAAGTCTAGCACTTTCTGTTGTGTCGTAGGAAAGCTCGTAGCCTTCTAGAAGAGTAGTGCACGCATGATGTCGTGGCCATGCAAGTCTGAGTTGGTTTTTCGGTCTGGATTGCTGCGCGACGACTACCATGGTCGAGATTACCGCTTCAAGACGGCGAAGGGAGCCAGCGCAATGCTAAGGGACGCCGTTGAAGCCTACGAAAGTATTGATTTTCCCAAGTGTGGTGTTTCGCGGCGAATCTGTAACGTGACGGGTAGATCGGCAGAATCCAGGACCCGGGGGCTCAGAGTGTCGTGTGCAGGCGGAGGTGGCAAAGCGCCGCGCGATTCCAAGCCAAGCTGCGTCAGGCACTTGACGTCTCACGCCGATCTCACAATCACGCCAATCCACCATCACACTTCGACGCCTTTCCTTCACCCTCACCCACGACGGCGCACTGCTACCGACGGCAATTCGCACCTTCACCACGCCCCATCGCGTCGCTGCCCTGTCGCCAGCTCTGCCAGCCATCCGCCGCGGCACGTCAACGAGTGGTTACCGGCCCCCACTGATCCGTCCAGCGACTCCACTGGACGACTTCATCCCGGAACGAGCGCTGCTGCGCCCATCGCACCCGCCCTCACCGAGTCGCAACCCCCATAGCAGCTCGATTATGCTGCCTCAAGAACCGCTGCAAGCGGGCTCGCCGCACACGACACTCTCCAGGTCCTACTACCCGACCGGCAATGCGCCCTTTGCGCATGCCACCATCCTTACCGGACAACCGGCCTCACAGCTCGATGACGTGCGGATATCGAGATACAACAACACTCTCGGCTCGACGGCCAAGGGTATCATGATAGGCATATTCTCCGTGCTGGGCGCTGCGGGCGTATGTCTTATCATTGCCGCCATTGTTTACTACTTCCGCTACACCAACACAGGACGCATCTTCCTCGACCGGATAACGCGGCCTGGTGAATATGACGACGAGCAACAGTTTGCCAAGGAGGAGGCCGAGGCGCTAGAGGATATGGACGACCTGCAAAGAACAGAGTACATGAGAGCGAAAGGTATGCCAGGCAGGTTATTGTGCAGGGAGAGCACCAGCTAACCTCCACAGCTTTTGTGCAAGCCAACCCGCCCGAGTCCGTTCAAACCGACATATCACTATCGCAGTTCTTGGCTATACAAGAGAAGGGAGTGTCCGCCTGGGAATTTGAGCCCGAACTAGAGATTGCCAACTGCTTTGTCGAAGGCCGCACGGAAATTGAGTTCTTTGATTCGGAGTGCAGCGTCCAGAGCAACCTCCCGATCCCGAAGCAAAACGAAGTCTACTACTGGGAAGCCAAGGTCTACGAGAAGCCCGAGAACACTAGCATTGCGATTGGCGTCACAACGAAGCCGTACCCGTTGTTCAGACTACCAGGTTTGTCAACGACCACGCCTTCTCTTTTTTCGTTTACTAACGTTTGTCAGGATACCACAAAGCCTCGATATCGTACATGTCCAACGGAAACCGCCGATACAACCAGCCCTTCCAACCCTCCGCTTACGGTCCCTCCTACGTTCAAGGAGACGTCATTGGCGTTGGATACAGACCTCGAACAGGAACAATCTTCTTCACGCGAAATGGAAAGAAACTCGACGACGTCGCCCACGGTCTCAAAACACAAAACTTCTTCCCCACCGTAGGCGCAAACGGCCCATGCCAAGTTCACGTCAACTTCGGCCAAATGGGCTTCGTCTTCATCGAAGCCAACGTCAAGAAATGGGGTCTAGCCCCCCAAACCGGCAGTCTCGCACCCCCACCCCCCTACGGCAGCGAACAAGGATCCATACTCCTCGACTCCGGTCGCGAAGGCATAAGAGAAGGCATGGGCGGAAGCTACATCCAAGCCGGTTTCGGTCACGGCCGCTCCAGCAGCCAGCAAATGCGTCTCGGACGCCAAGTACCAACAAGTCCCGGTCCGCAACGCAGTCCAACCGACATCTCATTAGCCGCCCTTAGTCTGGTCGATTCTAACGAAGATGTCGGTGAAGGGACTAGCCACGACGATCACGCGACAACCACAATCCCCGTAGACCAACGCCAGGGTCTTGGTCTCCTGTCACCAGGCGAACTCCCTCCTGAGTACAGTAGTCCTGTTGGCTCGCCCAACCTGCGCAACACGGCCGACCACGAAAGAAACGGATACTGGAACGAGCGAGCACCGCTTCTACAGAACCAGCAGCAGTCTGGCGAAAGAAGTCCACCGGTTCCGAGCTATGATGCCGCGATGGCTGATACACCAGAGATACGGCGTCCTGCTATCAGAGTGAGGAGCGCGACGGAGGCTGGTGTGAGACCGCGTGGACCCCGCTAGACGAGCTGGAAGTCCTTTTTCTTTTGTGTTACTCTACTCTCCATTGTTTTGACGAATCTGAGAGGAAGATTGCGTCTTTTCACTATACCCTATCGCTCAAATTTCTCCTTTTTCCTATCTTTGTCGAGGCTGGATCCATCTCATTGCGAAGGATCATTATGGATCGAACGCACCGCTGTGGGAAATGTCTCCACGGACTGCATGGGTGGCAGCGAAACATATCTTTGAGCGGCCTGATCTGTTATGGCCCATACTACCTGGCGTTCTGGAAGCGAGCATTGTTACGTTTATTTTTGCTTGCTTTCTGGGTGGAGTCACGAATGATTAAGCACACGAATACTCCTGTTGCTGGCGTTTTATTGGATAGAATGGCTCGATGTGCGTTGAAGCGCGTTCAAATTGGATTGCGGCTGGCTTTGGCTACTCATGTGGTAGCTTTTGGATTGTAGTAGTAAAGCGATGAGTTGGTTGATTGTCAATATACACGCTCTCCCACTTGCGAGAATTATCGTATCAATTCTTCCTTCTGTCTACATTGCCTGTCATCACTTCTAGCTATGGATTTCTCGTGGCTAACAGCAATTTAGTTGTTCACCAGACACGCGGTCTACAAAATCCTTTTCTTACTGTCAAATCGCACGAACGTACACATTCGGTCTCCATAGAGACCCATAGTACTCTTCCAGGTTGCCATACTTGGCGTACCAAAGTGAAGACCTAGCGCTCGCTCAATTTGTTGGAGAGCATTATCTCTTTTCAGTTCCTCCTGAACGCACAAAAAACCGCCACCGCGTTCAATACCTTCTGCAGCACAATAGTAATGTCCACGAACAATTCATGGGCGGACGACCATACCCATGGCGCAACCCCGCGATCATCTTCGAATCGCTAGCAGAATCGCTCATCATCGCCAACCTAAAACGCTCCTGGCACTTCCAAAGAGAAGCACAATTCCGCTGGATGCAAAAAGTGATCTGGACCTCGATTGACCGCTATCGTGTAGTCGTTCGCGACGTCGAGGGCACGGTAGGCGAAATAGCAAAGGAACTTTGCAACAAGCCCACGGCATTTTATTGGCTCCAGTCAGCGCAGACAGGGGCTCCGCATGCCCCCGAGAAGTCTTGCATGTCTGGTGGTGTCTTTGCGGCTATATACGAAGAATGGCGTCGAGGTTGTGTTAAGCTAAATATCGAGTTTGCCCATTTCTTCGCTGCGCCCGTGAGGGTTGCGGGTACGGGTCCGGACAGCCTACCAGATATCTTGAGGGCATATTTATCGCTTTGTGCTCAAGCACGGCATGTTTCGTTGGATATGTAGAACTATTCAATGCATCCACTTCTCCCTGCCGTTATTCTCATATGCGACCGCCGTGACTCAAGAGCTAAAGGAGGAACAGATGGCTTTGTCAGTCTCCGCGAAGTAGCGAGCACACAGACTGTGCTTGTCATTCTCACTGGGGAAAATCGTACCAGTACCGGTATCCACATTTCTCTGGATCCTCTCAAACCCTTCGCTCTGCCCATCGAGAGACCTGACGCCACTGGCGGCCTTGATATCCTGCGCGTGCCCCTGGACGTCGCCGTCAGGTTTGTCACTGAGTTGGAGGCCAGGATTGATGAGCAAAAGGAAACCAGCAGTGCGAAGTTGGACAAGAGTCTTTGTCTGCACCAAACGCCCGTTGGATACAGTCGCGACATCAGATTTTACCCGAATGTATGGGCGAGGATAATGCGGGCAGAGGCGATGAAGACTGGGTTTAAAAAGTTGGAGGATACGAAGTTTGCTGCTGTACGCGTTCATGCTCAGCTTTCTGGGCAAGGGTCGGGTTGTGAACTTGAACATGTGCCGTTTAGCCAGACGTGGAAACCCTGAACTGACTTGCGTGTTTGAGTTGATCGTTCCGCGTGGGATTGAGGCACACGGTGAGTGCAAAGCTTGAAGTTGTTTCATTGGCAGTGGTGGAAGAGCTGGTATGTTTTAAGCGGTAAGAATGTTTACTGCATCTATGCGCAGGTCATCCAGAGCTCTTGTTCCATCTTTCAATGATTCCATTACTTTAGCGTTGAGGCGAGGGAGAGCGGAAAGAAGAGAATGGGGAAAGAGCAGAGAAGCTACGTGTATCATCCATGAAGAGCTTCTCGATAGTTCCTACCTCATGTAAGTATGTAGTCTTTACCATCGCCTTCTATTCTTTCTCACCTGTATACCGCACCGAAACTTCTGCAACATGTCAAACCCTCTCGAAGTCTACGAAACCGCGATCACGAACGGAAAGCGGCTATGCAAGGAGTAAGCCAGTTCTCGAGCACAGCCACCTTTGCCCGCCTCGCTTTCTTCTTGTGGCTACTATGTGAAGTCAGGGAGATTACGATCCAACACCGAGAATGCTCTCGGGAGAGTGGAAATATCCTGCGGCATAATGATCAGTAATTCGACCTATGTTGAAGATCGCTCTGTGAGTAAAGAGGAGTAATGAGGCGATGATGGTGGCGTTGTACTGATTGCGTGACAAGATGCGTGAAGGAGCTTGCCGGCTACGATGTTTTTGTAAGCAGTTGTTGGATCTTGACAGCCTGTACGTATGCGGCAAGTGAGATATTGATGAAAGTATAAGCGGGGAACAGTGGTGTTGTCGTTTTCTTAGTTCCTCGTGGTAGACGTGGCTTGCTTGATGCTGCCTTCCAGAGGTGTGAAGCGAGATTGCTCAGCCCCCAAGTGAAACAGTGAAGTGCGCCACGTGGGCGTCAATGACCGTGTCTCCTTCCAATCACAACCATCTTCTTCGCGACTTTCAATGTATACCGCGCGACTCCATCTCTCTTTCCTTTCATCAAAATCGTCCCGCAACTTTCACCCATGAGCGTACGGCTGCGTTTCTCGCGACATCAAAGCTATCGCAATCATAACGTATACCCCAAGACAATCTCGATGATCAGCCGGAACCAAAACCAGGGCCCATTCTGATCAAGAGCGCGCTCTCTTCTTCTTCTTTGTGTCTCTCGCTATCATGACCAGTCTTGTCTGTGACGGCACCGAAGCTGGCAACCAAGATTGGGTGATTAGCGGCTTCTACGGTCCAGGCGGATGGGCAGCTTGGTGCATCAGCCTCATCGCATCTTGGGCACCGATCCTACTCGAAGATGACGCACACAATCTCCACCTCATCGCATACGCGTTATACATGAACTGGGCAGCGATAGACTCTTTCCGATATCTATCCTTCGGAGGAAAGCTCGTCGAACTAGCATCGAGAAAGGAAGCGTTAGAACGAGAGCGGTTCGTCAGTGTCAGACAAGATGCCGATACATTGGTCTTCCTACAGCACTGGCCGTCAGATTGGGATAAGCCTAGACTATGGGACGTGGACACAATCCTGACGAATACCACGCTTCAAGTGCAAGATGCCGAAATCCACATCGGAGATACGACAGAAGCCTCCCCGGGACTATGGGACTTTTACTCGATGCCTACAACAGAAGATCTTACGAGTGAACTTGCAAGAGTCGAAACTCAACTTGCCAAAGCCATAGAAACCTTTGGACAACAACAGTCCTTACTCAGCAACCAGATGCATCAACTACAGGCAGCGCTGGCAGTGTTGAACCTTGGCATGCCGCATGCATGGATGCAGATGTTGGTTTGCATATGGAAGACGCACAAAGACAATCCAAGCGAAACAGTGCAATCAAGCCAAAGACGCATTTGGATTATAACCACGGGCCTGGTCCTGCCTTCGATCATGCAATTGTTAGATGCAATACTCCATAATGGAGCTATCATGACCGGATGGTCAGGCACCACAGTGTTTACCATGGGACTCATGATAACGACTACGTTGGGTCTTCAATACGGCAGCGTTTTCGCTCCGCTACCACCGCACATGAATACTGTGCTCAAGCACATCCTCGCAACCATCTCCGCACTCCTCTGTACAGGATGTTACGCGCTTTTAGTGCTCTTACTTCGATGTACATCGGTCAAGGGACTAAGATGCGGCTTGATGCCACATACGCATTCCGAGATCACGGAGCTGGATCAGGCGTTCGCGCTGTTCGCTGCGCTTCTTTATTTTCTTTATGAGTTTGGTTCGTTGCTCGTTAGTTTTTTCGGGTTTCTGAGGCTTCAGTTTGAGAAGCTGCTTTTTGGGAACAAGGCTCATCATACGACGTGGGCTGGTGTGCCGCTCGGGCTGCCATATTGATGGAAGCTTGTCTGCAGACTAGAACGACGACTCATAGCATCTCAAGGGTTAATACAATACCTTGTCGTTCGTTCCACTGTGTTGCATTTGCTCTGGGAGGTGTTCTGGAGCATCTTTATACATGAAGCTCTTCTCATTTCCAAGTACCCAAGGCACGCCTCACTCTCCGAACGAACCTTGCTTCGACAACGTCTGACCGGCATCATTACTAAGATCAGCTATATTATCTCTTCTCTTACCGCCGTTTTGAAGATCAGGGCATCCACTCACTACTCCCTGTCGAAGAAAAAGACACGAAAAAGGTAGGATACATGCCCATCATCGGCAAGTCCGAAGAGCATTCTTCGTCAACATGTCCGCGACAAGTTGGCCCATGAGAATTGAAGCACGTGTAGCCAATAACCAACTTTGATTTAGGCTAACATCTTCTCAGCACGCAAGAAGTATACCAGTACAAAACAGAACCATACCTTCGCAGCACGTCCAAAAGCTGTCTCCGATTCTCTACATCAGCTAGAAATAAGTACACCAACATATGCACAGAAAGACACCCACCCCACATCAACCACTTCTTCGGCCGAGAAATCAACAATCCCATCATCGCCCCGAACAATCTGCATGCATTTCGCGTATGCAGCTACATCCTTCGTACCAAAGAAAAACACCACCCCAAGAAAAGATCACAGCTGTATCCGTGAACTATCTACAAATATACACAACTACCCCACCAACCCAATCTCACATTCTCCAATCACCTTCCAGAACCCTTCTTCCGCACCAACCTCGTATTTCGGAGTTATAAAAAAGTCCTCCCCTTACCCACATTCCACGTTCCACTACCGACCGACCGAACTTTCAGCCTCACCTGGGCAGCGTGCGCGCTAATGGGACGTGCCGTGAATACGAGAATGTATGACGGTACCGAGTAAGAAGCCAGTGCAGAAGCTACGCGTCGCGTCCGAAGCGATCAACACCGCGTACGACACCCAGTCACGTTACCTACCTAACGTAGTTCGCCCGTTTGCTAGGGAGGTAAGACCGAGAGGAGACCGTGCTTATCCACTGTTTTCTAGGGTTGGAAGGGGTAGTGAAGGCTTGTTGGGTTTGGGAGGTTTGTCGATGTACGATGTACGAATCATGTCTTAGACATTTGTACGCAGGGAAAAAGATCTTCAACAGCTATGTTTCACGCCTGCCACGCGTTGAACACTAAGTGTCTGTTGGGCTGTTCGAGTTGGGATTGATATGTTTAGTAGTAGTGAAGGCAGCGGTGCCATGAGTGCGAATGCTGTGATGCCACGATATGCGTTGCATATCCAAATACACACGCTACGTGTCAGTGTACTCGCTGATCCCTTTGCAACCTCACCGTAAGGTAACATCCTCACTACTGTCAATGGCAATACATAGTAACACAGCAGAGTCGCAATCGCAATCGCAGTCGCAGTCGCATCGCATGCACAGTACCAGCAGATCTACCATCCAGCGGGTCAACTCCCCCCGTCTTAGATATGCCCGCAAACAGCCTAGTCCCTCCCCCAAAACCCCAATTGGGGGGTTTGGAGACACAGAAAGCATACAAAGGTGAGGCTTAGCTCTCCGACTAAATAGTCCCGACTAATTAGTTATCGGAGTGTGGGCGTGGGCGGTCGGAAGGAAGGAATGCGGGAATCGACTGATAATGACATCGTGGGGTGCTCCGTCCGGCAATCAGTTCAGGCAAATGTGCGGGCGAAAAGGTGTGTGTAGTGTAGGAGATGTCTCCGAGAGCTGATGGTTGGAAGTCGACGTAGAGTTTAGGCAGTTGGGTGTTAGTCTTCGCGAACTTATTTAGTTAGCAGCGTCGACGGTCGGCTTTCGCTTCCAAAGACTTTTTTGGCGGGCGCGGGCATGGCACCAGAAACGTGGCAATGCGACGCGCGCGGCGTTAGAAGAGCGCCAGAAACGCCAGAACCCATCGGATCGTGCTTGTCCGAGGTGGTGAACCAGAGGAAAACGAACTTTGGCATCGTGGCATTCTCCGCGAAAATGCGCCATGGCGATGGTAGTGAGCGCGACACAAGTCGGGGACAGGCCAGCCACACAGTCTAACGCAGCTTTGGTGTCCGTGCCAGACGCGAGGCTACTCGTTTCGTCCTTCGTTCAGCCACCCCTTATGTACGCGCGGATCATATCGTCGAGGCTTCGGAACTTTCTCCAGCATTCGGCTTCATCACGCCTAGGTTCATGTACACACAGTACCATGATGTACCTACAGCGACCGACCGACCCTCCGCCTCGGCTCGACATGACAATGACCAGCCTGAGGCTCACACACCCACCCACCCATGCACGCTTGATCCCCAGAATAGAAATTATCAATGACCTGTTCGGTATTAGTAGAAATCGGGGGCTGCTGCTGCTGGGGCTGCACGGCTGTCAGAAAGTAGAGATCTGCTTTCCTGCAGGTGCTGGTGCGTGAGCGCTGGCAGGGTGCGCGAGCGCAGGTGGCATCCTTCGGCCGACCGAGCTCACGCATTTTTTTTGTTTGGTTTGGTGGTTGATCGTCGCGTCACGTTTTCTCTCTCTCCTTCGGAAGCCGGACAAAAGCCAGATCCGAGCCCCGGGCGGTGGTTGGTGGATTCCAAGTGCGGTGAACCCAGAACCAAACGTCGAGTGAGACTCGAGTCAGCGCGCTGGTACACCACGGGTAGTGCCCGTTGCGTTCTGCCAGGTCAGAATTTTGGAGTGTCATGGTGCTGCGACAAAGAGGATACTATGGCGAGTGGAAAACCATCTGCATCATCCGATAGTTCGCAAAGTTCCGATTCTTGAGGTGGATATGATGAGTGATCATTTATGCAAACCTACTCCATTTCCATGTCCTCGAGACGAGATCTCGGCATAATAGCACCGCAACAGCCCACACACGGAGGCCGTGGGCCACGGGAGAGTGGGGGACATGCCCTGGACGTCCGACTTCTCAGCGGCCAGCGACGTGAAAAAACGTGTAGGGCGCGATGGAGACAGCGGAGCCCAAACGTTCCAAGAGAGCGGAGCCGCTTGAAGAGCGTCCCTCAGGAACGGCGGAAATTTCTTGTGGGTCGCCCTCTCGCATTGGGGAGGCACGTTTGTTGGAAGGAGGAGGAGGAAGCAAGGAAGCGTGTGCACAGAGTTTCTACTCGCCTGCCCTGGTCCATCGTCCTTCCGCTAACTCGACACCAGGGACGCGGCTAAGCAACCTGCCGGACTCCCATGATGCAACTGCTATCTGGGATGTCTGAAGCAGCTGGCCAGCAGACGACCCAAACTTTTCAACCTGCAAGTTGCAACACTACCGGGTAGCTCTCTCTCTCGCGCTCTTCGGGCAGACCATGGATATGCCTTGTAAGTGCTCAAGTACCGAGATGCCGAGGAGATGGTTCTCGCAGTCCCAATCCAAGAACAACCCTGGAGACCCTGGCGTGAGCACTATTAGCTAAGACGTAACAAAGTGCTGGAATTGTCGGTGAACCGCTTTGGGGTCGCAAAGCCGAAGGCAGCCTTCTTATTGACAAGCAAGTGTTGCGACGGCAAGTGTGTGATGGCTGGCGAGGGAAATGGCGAAGGCAGCGAGAAAGTGGAATAATTGCGAGAAAATCATAGGAACTTCGCTTGCACCTTCCGCTTTGCATGCTGTGGCTGACATGGATGCCGCTCCCGTTGTTGTCGTTATGGTTATGCATTAGAATCCTCCAAACGCCTGACGCCGCACGCAAAAGACGACCAATCGACATTTTGATGCGCAACTCCCCTCGAACACACCATATCAGCCCTATCATCTTAACGTTGACCGGTCTCTGCACCAACAAATAGTACGCCAAGCCGGAGCATTCTGTGGCGGTGCAGCCATCACAGCATTTTCGCATTCCCACACAAAACAAGGTTGGCGCAGACAACCTGCTGCGTGGCTGGTGAGAGAACGGTGTGACGATTCGTACGCGTTAGCCAGGCTAGGCGAGTGAGCAAATCCTATCCCGCTACCCGCGAAAAGCGAAATCCAGCGCACTGGTATGACATCAAGCTCGAGCCTACTGTACGCTGTAGGTCATACCTTAGCGCGGCCGTTGTCTTTTGATCCTTAACTATCCTTTCTTTCGTCAGGGTTTACCCATCCGGGAAAACCTGCGTATTTCGTCCTAGACGGCATTGAAGAGAACTATTGCGCTGAATCGAGACTGCATTGTCGGCAACATGCTTGTACGTAAACCCGCAGTGCTGGGTTGATAATTGATAATGGGAAGCGATGGTGGGGGATTCGGTCTTGATTGGCGGCAGGAGGCTAAAATTGGTAGCTGACCTGTCCATCTTTCACGCGAGCATGCAGGGCAGACCCTGGCCATCACATGGAGAAACTAGGACTAGGGCTGAGAAACTAGGACAGTGTTGGACAACCTTAATTCTTCTGTGCATTGCTATCTAGCTGGTGCCTAAGTATCCTTGCTCTTCTCTGTACTCGGGGAAGTGCGGACGACGCTCAATGAGGAAGACGTTTTCCCTGAGCGTGGTTGTTCGTTCGCTGCGCTATGCAAGCTCTCCATTATGTCGTTATGTGGCGTACTGTGAGAGCCTCGTCAGGCTTCCTCCACGCCGGGCATCAGTCCCGCAGCTCGATGCGCCTTTTCCTACAATGTAGCGAACTCCGGTCCAACTGCGGCTGACATAACAGGGGACGATGCGCGCGTTGCATGTTGGTGCGAAACATGTCCACTTGTTGTTCCGTCCACCTTGCGTCTGTCCGGATATTGCGCCGAAGCGCCGCAGCAGCCAAACCGCGAACGGCTTACGGCGGAAGCCACAGCACCGTGCCAGTGGTGGCATGTCATAGGTCCGACTCGGGTGTCATGATTGACAGAGATCAATCGATCGGAAATTGTTCGTCTCGCACACCTGTGGATACAGCGAGGACGGGCCGGGCGGATGTCAGGTTTCGTTGCGTGCGCATGGTTCCTCGAATTTCCGCCGACATGGTGCTCTCAGGCGTGGTTGTACTGGCTGGGAAGGTACCCCGCAGTGGACGCCTGGCCTTTGTCATCTACATCATCCAGCGCGGGAGTATGTGATTGAGAAGCGACAATCTGCATCGGAGTAGTCATTTGGTTCCTGGGGGATCGTTCAGCGCGTCGTTCACGTCCAGATAGGTGTAGCCACGAACCCGCTGGGATAACCAGATTGCATTCCGAATGCGAATGCATGCTCTTGTGGGGCCGAGTATGGCGGCAGCAGCGCTGCAGGCGACCCCAGCGGAGACGCATAGCTGCTCGACGATGCGTAGCTGCTAGCTGTGCCATACGTGTCGACGGTGCCAGATCGCGGGACTTCGAGGTACGGTGACGTCGGTGCAGAAGCCATGCCATGGGGAAGGAACGTGAGCGGTGATGGCGCAAAGGCGGGAGACAGGCTCTGGCCGTAGCTGTATTGTGCAATGTGGTTTTCCAGGTCCAGGTTGATGCTCTCCAGTGCGTAGGCCGACTGCTGCTGCATCGGCGAAATAGATGTCATCTGTTGTCTAGACCATTCTCGCCGGGTCTTATAAGACGAGACCATGTCGATAGGAAATTGCACCAGATAGGACATGGTCTGCATGCGCGCATCGTATCGAGGGTCTTGGAAACTCTGCACCAGCTGATTTATTTCCTCCAATGGGCGAAGGGAAAGGTCCGCGACAAAGACAGAAGCAACATCCGGGAACATTGGCTCCAAGGCTAGCGCAGTAGCGTAGAAGTGAGCCAGAACAACCAGGACGTTGACGTCTCCACGCTTCGCAGCTAGAAGTGAAATGGGAACCCAGAACAGCCACTTCCGTAATGCATACAGTTGGTTAAACTGTTCCTCCGGGCTTTGCGGCTGGTTAGACGATCGCAGGCGGTCGAGGTAGCCCTTGAGTTGGTCCACCCATTTCGATTCCTGTTCGTTGCGAGTGAGGTAGGGCTGTAGTCGTTGGAGGGAGGCGTGGATATCGACCAGGGCGTTCATGTGCTCTCTTCGTGCTTCTGGCGATATCGGGGTACTGATCGGGTTCATAAAGTGTCGGTTTGGCATAGGCGTGTGCTCTGCGATGTAGTCGGCGAACAGAGACTCATGTCTCCAGGGTTGCATGGATTGAATTACAGTCTTCGTGCCTGTGACTAGAGAAGCCCAGCCTCGCCTAAATGACTGCGTCAGTTTTGATTACCCCAATATACTCGGGTAGTCCTTACCAGTCTGTCGCCTGCCATGCAAGCAGGAGAGACGCCGCAAGTACAGCATCTGAGTTGTGCTTGGTAAAGTTGGTGATGCCGTCGTGCAAGCCCTTGAGAGCAAGACTTGCGTGATGGAATGCGAGGTTTCGGGTTTCGGTTGATTGAGAGATCCAGGCCAAGTGCGAGGCAGAGAAGGCGAGGATGCTGTGCATAACGAATGGATGGGTTGCGGCTATGCTCAAGAATCTAGAAACGTTAGTGTTGCTTTTGGGCGTAGTCGCTTGGGGTGGTAGGTGCGTACTTGGGCATCATGTCGGTCCAGAGGGTCGATTTCGAAGTCCTATTTCTGAACATCTCATTCGAGATAGAGGCAAGATGGTGCACCAGACGGAGGTCAACCGTCGTCAAGGCGCGCCATTGCGGCTGTGGGTATACTCGGAGCTCGGGGAAAGGGAACTCTCCCGTCTGTCTCCAGAGTTCGATAGTGGCCTCGATCTCGGGCGTCCAGAGCAGGTTGGGCTGCTGAGGAGACTGGGGAGACTCTGGCATCATGGCAGTTGGACTGTCCATGTAGTCGCAGCGAACCTGGTGCTTGGTGCAGTTGCGGCTGGGAAATGTTAGTACATGAGTCGTGGACAAAGAGATGTTGGTGCTTACCATTGCGGGAATGTTTCATCACAGCGAATATGCCGCCTCTTGCACGTCTTGCAGCCCTTTCGGGACTTGGTATGGCTCCGCCTTGAAGGGCCTCCACCGGGACCAGCCATTTTTCAAGAGGAAGATGAAGTAGTTTAGCGAGAGTGGGAAGTGGACCGTACGGCGTGGTCGTGGTAGCACGTCAGGGCACAGGATCAGTCGCAGGCAGTGTTCTCTTGTTGTGTGGTATGCGAGATGGACGGGAAGGTGGGATAGACGAGGGGCTGTGTATATGCGGGCGGTAGATCTGGCGAGCGGTTGATAAAGCGAGGGTAATGGGGTCGAAACCGGTGACTAAATTGGACAGGGTGGTGATTTGGAGGCTGTTCGTGGGCGTTCTGGTGATATATAGTGCAGAGTGCAGATGGGATGAGCTTAGATAGCTCTAGGGCTGGAGAGATATTGACGCAAGGCCAGCAATACCTCCGGCGGACAGGCTAAGAGGGTACGACAGGACGACGTGACAGCGGAAGTGGTCAAGCTCGTCTGCAACCTACCCCCTGCACAATGACCATGCAGGATGAGGACAAGGCTATGGACTAGAGGCTCGCCAGGCTGAAGAAGGGACTTGGGTGGTATGCGGGCAAAAGCGCAGGGTGACTTGTGCTCGGTCCCAAAGACGACAAACGTCGAGAAACGGGGCCAGGTAGGGTTAGCCTGAGGTAGCGTCCACACAAATTGCAGTGACGCCACGAGCGGCGGAAGAGGGACTTGGGTGGCAGCCCGCGAGACGGGAGAGGCTAGCAGGGAGGGCAGAGAAGCTTGCGGGAGCTACAGACGATGGAGTGACTGATTGCCAGATGGCACCGGCTGGCTCCTGCTCGTATGACATAGCCCCGGTGTAACTCCCGTGGGGATTAAGGTTCCAGCGAGACGTGAACCCTCGCAGTCGGCAGGGCGCTTTCAGACATGCAGCGCTGCGTCCTTCAAAGACGACGGACGTGTTTGGATGAATGAAGCGGCCCCTGTCGGGCGAGGGTTGAGCCCAGGGCTAGGGTGCAGTGTGAAGGTGCTAGTTCGCCGACGGCCATGTCGCAGAAAGCAGCCTTTGGTGGCCCTCTGGTCAAAGCCCCTGTCAATCCGCTTGGGACGGAGACGTTTGAGCGTGCAGGTGCATGAGCCGCTCCAGCTGGGGCTCGGGCTCAGAGCGCAAGAGGCGTGAAAAACGGCCATTCAGGTCCGACGACCGAGGAAACGCCAACAGCTGCGCGGGCCGTGCGTGGAGAACGATCGACCAGTAGCACCTGGATAGCTCGCTGGCCATGCTGTAACGGGTAGTTGGAAGCCGCCTGCGGAATAGTGGGTGAAGGAGGCCGCCATGCTTGCTCGCCGGGTCAGCTTCGGGGCGCGCGCGCTGCTAATTTTTCAGACAGCTCCAGAGCCCTGAGTGAGGTGGCAGCGCCCACGCGTGACGGGCGACCACGGGCGACATGGGTGCCCGATGTTCTCAGTGAGCGTCCAGCTTCGCATTTCGCTTTGATGGAGGTGCGCGAATCAGACTGACGTTGCTGATGCGATGCCACCAGCGATCGCTAAACACTGCGGAAGCCGGGGCCCTCAATATCTCGCGGTCAAAAATAGCCCTCCGTGCGTCACCTGTCACCAGACCGCACGCAAAAAGGGTCTACACTCTCATCGCGCTGATTTTCCATCGATACTACGCTGGCCCATCCTCACGCCGCTATGCTCATACCGCTCCTTCGCATCCAGTTGCGCCGAGCAGTGGCGGCGGACCTCGCTCTATTCCTGTCTCCGCTATCGACGGAAGGGCGCCGCGCGATGAATAAGCGTGACTTCCGCTCCCACTCGTGGGTGACTTCGCCTGTGACTTCGCCTAGGCAGTGGGCGACACCATCGCAATACCTAGGTACTGGGTAATTCAATGTCCCCGCGTCTGGCAATATCTCATGCAGCGGAGAATGCTTGCTGGCGGGGCCTATACAGTAACTGAGTAATTACGCGACCCTGCTCGTGGGCGCCTGACACAACAGCCTGCATCCACACATCGCAGCTGCTGTGACGATATCTCGATTTCGTCGCCGACATCCTCATAGGGCTGTACCTATGACGTTGTCTATACGCGCGATACCGTCGCGACCGTCGCGTGGTGGAGCACAAGTAGCTGCCACGAGATACGAGTTCTAAACCAGGAACCAGTGGCATCGCGGCGGCACCCGTCGCCTACCTACCAGCTACCTCTTGCAACCACCGAGGCTAAAACTCTACTAGATGACATAGCGGAAAGCGCGAAAGCAGGTTCATGCGACAAGATGTGTATTCGCAGGCTAGTCTTCCTTCAGCCACACGCCTACGTCGAGCTGGTGTTTGGTTGTCATAGATCCGTGGTGGCTATTCTTAGGATTAAGGTCCTTTTACCCTGGGAGTTTGCAGCCGACCATGCATCTAGGGCTACCCATGCAGCCATGTTTTCTCTGGGGTTCTGCGACTAGGGTTACAAGACACCTCTCCACTCGCATCTTTCGTCCATCGTCGCATCGGTCTTTTCCGATGGCCTACTCGCCTTTGCAGCGTAGCCTCAGCATAGCTCCAGCGTACACTAAGCCAGCGCACTACTAACCGACTCAGCGATTCAGCAACCACAAAAAACATCCGAACGTTACTATACATACATTTTATGACGTCTGAAGAGGCTTCATGTCGCGACACCACACCGTCAGTCACACGACAACAAGACATCGAAGCCAAGCCGGTTACCAAATGCAAGTTTTAACACAAAATGTCGAGTTTTCAGCGCGCGCGCAATACACATTCCCCAGCCATCTGCAAGCCACACTTTGCACCTGCACGACCATGCAAAGCATCCCTCTCCACCCGTCGGCCCAGAGCTATAAAAAGCGTCGCACCCTGAGCTACCATTGGCGCGGAAGCGATTTCTACCGGCAAGTGTGGCAGGCGACACAGAGAAATCACACAGACACTTCCTCTTCTCCGCCCTCACGGGCCATTGCGTGCACTGTGATGTGAGCTGTCAATTCCTCCGAACGCTTTGGGGGGTTTTGATCCACCAGCCGAACATGCACCTCTACCATTGCAAAATCAACATTTTGATATTCACGCATATCTACTGTGTATCGTCGATCTCACATCCCAGACACACACCACCACCCCATCATACTCACCCCTCCAATCCTCCATATTGCCAATATATCGTCCACTACAAAATCCGCCCATGCAAGCCGACCCGCTTGAACCTTACATAGAGGCTACAACTATCATTCACCCCAATAAGCCTAAAGGCAATGCCAATACCAATACTCACAGCCAACCAACCAAGTACCTAATTATGCCACAACTAAACGATATCGTAACCTGATACATAACCAAACATTGCCAATCGTCATGCTGCGACGGCGGCGAGCAATGATGTCCTCCGTAACCTGAAACATTCGGCCTCGGCCGTAATATCACTCATCTGGCAGGTAATCAGGCCGATAGCCTTGTTCGCTATTCCAAGGTTCTTTCAATAGATTAAGTGACCCCACACGTGATCGACGACCGGTATGCTGAGTCAGTCACTTGCCCTTCGCTTTTCGCTTTTCGGCGAGTCGTGAATGCATGGTCGTTCAGCATGGGAGATACGGTAGACTATGGATTTCTCCATGAATATTGGGTGGCCTGATACCGGTGTTGTGTTTCAGATCGTGGGCGATGTTACATGCTGGTGAAGGTGGGGGAGAGGGGAGTTTCAGCTGTCAATGTTCATCGGCGGTACCGGGCGCTTGGGGTGGATGGGTGGATAGGTGGGTGTGTGGTTTGTGCGGCTTGTGCTGTGGATGGATGAATGAATGTACGAGTGGTTATGTCATCGGATGTGGTGGAAACTGGATTCTTCGAAGAAGGGAGGCATGTCTCGTTTTTGGGGTCGAGTTGGGACTTGGGCGTTGTTACTCTTTTCAAATTTTTCTATTCTCGGTAGTCTCGGGCGTGGAGAGAAATCTGAGTATAACGTACCATACTCTCTCTTCTCCCCATCACTTCACTACAAACATCCAGTCCAACCCACCCCGTCTCATCATCTACGTAGCCCAACTCCACTCATCCCACTCCTCCCTCCAAGCCACCGGCTCCAGCGGCCCCTCAACTTCCAATATCTGACCCAACGCACATTCGTCAAAGCTAACCTTCTTCTGCTTCTCCAGGTAAAACACATCGTACCTTTCCTGCATAGCATCTTTCAGATTGCGCACATTGCCCTCTGGATGCAATTTTTCCCACGGCCTCGTGCACACGCGGCCTTTGCAGCGCTTGAGCGTGAGTAAGAGGGCATCGAGCCGAGCGGTGAGTTTGTGGATGGGCCAGCTGTTTATGCAGGTGGTGGCGTTGGTTGTGGTTGAGGAGTGGAGGTTGGTGAGTTGATAGGGGTCGGTCTGTATGGGGTTCGTTAGTACCCAGTTCCTCAGGCCTTTAAAGTAAAGAGAGGGAAAGAGGGCAAAGAAAAAGAGACGAACCGTCATATCATAAAGTTCGTGATCATTCGTACACCAAACCGTATACGCAAGATCGTACTCCTCCCCCACCACCCTCACCGTCTTATACGTGTTGTTTACCCATGCACTCTGTCCGTAGAACGTATTCCCCTCGACCAAATAATTGCCCCAAAACTCAATATTAACATGTTCGCTCTTCCCACCCCTTCCCTGCATCTCTCCCTTAACAGGAATAGGCTCCCCGTCAAAGTCCTCCCGGGGTGGTATGCCAGCAAGATGAAACAGCGTAGGTACGATATCCGTATGGCTAGAAGGAATATTTTGAACAGCCCCTTTAGCAATACCCGGGCCGCGGATGAAGAAGGGGATGTTTATGTCTTCTTCTATGCCGCAGGATTTGCCGGGTGGGAGCCGGTGTTGGCTAATATGGAAGCCGTTGTCGGTTGTGTAGATTAGGTAGGTGTTTTCTAGGACCTCGGGGTTTTGGTCCAAGCGGTTGAAGATGGAGTCGATGAGGTCGTCGACGGATTGCAGGGTTTGGAGACGCGCGCGGTACCAGGCGTCGTTGTACTCAATTTCTGAGGCGTTGAGCGGGCGGAGTGTGGAGAAGTAGGATGCTGTGCCTGGCTGACGGGGCACGAGCGTGAGATGGGGAATGTGTTGGGGAAGAGGAGATGACGTACTTTGGAGGGGTTGAAGTTTGGTGTTCGGGGTACTTTTACGTCGGGGAAGAGATGCTCGTGTCGCTTCGCAGGGACGGGTAGGTTGAACTTTGTAGGGCGTGGGTTAGTGATCGTTTCTGAGTGAGGGGCTATGGGTGCGACCCCGATGAAGAAAGGTCGGTCGGGTGCTGCGATGGCTTCTTCTAGGAAAGTGACTGCAGCGTTGGCTACGAGGTCGGTTGAGTATTCTCCTGGAAGGTTTCTGTACGCGTCGTGGTTATGGGTCATGGTTGAGTTGTAGAAGACGTATGTTCCGGGGTCAATCAAGACTGTAGATGTCAGTGATTAGAAAGTGGAGCTGTAATGGCGCTGAACTTACAGTCAGAACCATTCCAGCCACTGGCTCGTGGTGTGTCATATGTAGTGGTAGAGTGTCCATTCATCAGCTTCCCAGTATAATATGTGTTGTAGCCCGCCTCCTGAAGCCATACAGGAAGATAAGCATCATTGAAACCTTCCTCGATGAACCTAGGATATCCGCCTGCTGCTAGTCAGTACAAGATTCTAGCTTATTCCCTTTATATCCGACGTACCGTAAGGAGCTGAGACGTCTGTGACGTTCGTGTTGTGTGCAGCTTTCCCGGTCAAGAGCGACACTCGCGATGGGCAACACAGTGCTACGGTGCAGAAATGCTTCTTGAACCAAGTACCTTCCTGAGCGAAATGCTTCTTCACAGCAGGTTGGTAGTCGAGCGAGTTTAAGTGCAAGTCTTGATCGTCGGTAATGATGAAGATGAAGTTGGGTTTGGAAGAGCGCCCTGTAACAGCGGCTACACCGAAGGAAAGCAACAGTAGGATTTGACTTGGAATCATGGTTGTGGGTGAGAGTTGAGTTCTCTAGACTGTACAGTATTGATATATCTTTGGATTTGTTTACACTCTGACGTATCTGGGTAGTCGGGACCCACGCCCATTGCGCGAAGTTCCAACTCCATTGCGTGCTCGGGAAGCAGACCAGGGTACACTACAGGCCCACTCACGATGCATACTAGTAGTCATAGCTGCCAATAGGACGGAAGGGAAAGTGATGAGCGACGTGAATGGAATAGAGGTCTAGTTCTGAAAGGAGAAAGAAATTGAGAGTGTGAGCTTATCGTGAAGCAAGCTGAGGAGCGTGCTCCCGATCTAACTGCCGGTACACAGCAGATCTACCCGTTTTAAAATGGTGATTTTGCAAGGAGATCTGAGATGACTAGAAGTACTGAGTAAGGAGCCCCGTCGGCCTTGCTCTAGCCATGACCTTGGGTGCGGTTGGAATGAAGTGAACCTTGGAACCTTGGAAACTTTGGAACTTTGGAACAGTGGACGTCATTACAGGGCTGATGCGTTGACTCCATGCTGTGACTGTACCCATACATATTCGCCAAGACCTTTTGTTCTGTGACACGAGAAGATGATTCCATGAACAGGAGCGATACCCGGTAGAGGGGTCAGCACATGGGACGACCTTGTTCACTTCCAATTCATAGTGGGGCATCGGAACGTTCCGAAGCGCGGGCCGAGGAGTTGTTCCGGCGGCGCCTGTCGATGGCGTAGGTCCGCTCGCAGCGACAACACACTCGTAAACTCACACCGCCCTCTCTCTACACAAACATGTCGGGAGGTTGGAACACCATAGAGTCCGATGCTGTAAGCTCATAACCACTACACCTCAAGAAAACCGCATACTAACAACCCACAGGGTGTCTTCACATACCTCATCGAGAAGCTCGGTGTCAAGGGCGTAGAGTTCGAAGAACTCACCACACTCGAGCCCTCAGACTTACAAGCCCTCGGTACACTGTATGGTGTAATCTTCCTCTTCAAGTACCCGACCGGCGAGAAACCCAGCGACGTACCGAAAGACGGGACGTACGACTACGAGGCGGCGAATAAGCTCTTCTTCCCTGCGCAAACGATACAGAATGCGTGTGGTACACAAGCGATCGTTTCGCTGCTGCTGAATAGGGAAGAGGAGGTGGATATCGGCAAGGAACTGAAAGAGTTCAAGGAATTTGCAGGGGACTTTCCGCCAGAGGTACGTGAAGGCAGGGACTGTATACTTTGGATATGAGTGGCTGATAAGGAGGATAGCTACGAGGAGAAACACTATCAAACTCGGACCTCATCCGCGAAACCCACAACTCCTTCGCGCGCTCCTCGCCTTTCGTCGACGAGACGCAAAGGACGGCTACTGAAGACGACGATGTCTTCCACTTCATCGCGTAAGTCCTCTTACTCACCTACCCATGAGCCTCTCCACTCCCCACAAATCACTAACCCACACGCCCCAGCTACACATCCATAAACAACAAACTCTACGAACTCGACGGCCTCCAACCCGCGCCTATCCTCCACGGCCCCTGCACGCCCACCGACTTCCCCGCCAAAATCATCCCCGTCCTCCAACGCCGCATCGCGCGCTACCCCGCCTCGGAAATCCGGTTCAACCTCATGGCCTGCTGTCGCGACCTGCGCATCCGGGCCAGGGAGATAGGCGACGAGGACGAGCTCGAGGAGCAGGAGGATAAGCGCGCAAGGTGGCTGTATGAGAATAGTTTGAGGAGGCATAACTTTGTGGGGTTTGTGGGGGAACTGCTGAAGGCGGTTACGAGGGCGAAGTTAAATGAGGGGGAGGGGGCTTATGAGGCGTGGGTTGAGGATGCGAAGAGTAGGGCGAGCAGGAAGAGGGAGGAGTTGAAGAAGAAGGGTATTCAGCCTGAGGAGTAGGCGGGGGAGGGATTGTGCGTGGGTGGATGGGGTTCGTTTGGGATCGAGGAGACTGAAAGATGGGTGCTTGTGCATGATGATACTTGCAGAGCTCTATTGGATACAAACCTGATAATCACAAAGACTAGTCCATCGGACTACTATGCTCCTTCCCGTGTCGAATGAACTTGAAAGCTACGTCGGATACCTCCACACTACACTGATATGCCTGCTACCCTCCACGTTTATACTGCCAATTCTGTCTCTCACAGCAACTCAAACACACTGAGACCAAGCCACACATGGGAACATAACAATATCATATCATATCTTCAATCTTCATTCTTCGGTATTGGTATATACTCTCCACAGCCACACAATCCAAATCCCCAACCAACAACCCGCTATGCCCAAACCAAACCCAACCCATAAAGAAAAAAAAAGCGAAAGAAAAGGGATATCTTCAATCGAAACCGCTACATTACGTCATGAACATGAAACATGAAAAGACATGGTATAGTATATCGTGTGGTGTATGTATGCAAATGCAAACGCAAATGCACATGTATATGCATATAGATAGGTAGATGCTAGAGGCCGTGAGGGGTATGCGTTATAAGCTTCATAGAAAAGAGAAAAGGAGAAATATAACAAAGAAAAAGTGAGGGAATATGGGGGTGGGGAGAAGGCGATGGAGGAGGAGGAGGAGGAGGAGGAGGAGGAGGAGGAAGGCGGGAGAGCGTCTAAGCAGAAGCCGCGCAGTACGCAAGCGGAGCCTCGAAGACGTGTTCGACTTCTGAAGCGCAGAACGAGGCTTCAGCGGGTGTCTGGTTGGAAGCGGCAACAACGACGTCCGTCTTCGCCTCAACCTCAGCAGCGAGAGAAGTAGACTGCTCCGCAACGACGTCGAAGATGTCGAGGTCTACAGCAGGGCTGGTAGATGTCTCTTCTTCCGCCTTCTCCTCGACAGCCTCGAACTCAACCTCAGCCGCAACCTCCTCAGCCGCAGGCTCGATCTCCGGATCCGCAACAGCAAGTACCGGCACGGCAGTAGCAGTGGCAAACTCCGTAACCGTAAATGTAGAGTAACTCGTCGCAGTCATAGTAGCCGTGACGGCATTCATCATGGGCGCCGCAACCTCGGTGGGGAGCTCTAGCATCTGTGCCGACGCGGGTGCTTGCTGAGCAGCACGCATGTTCATCGCCATGTACGCAACCGCAACAGCCAGTAACAAGATAATAGAGTTGCGCTTGTCGCTGAGGAGAAGGATGATGTAGTTCTTCAGCAGCGTGCTGAGCGGTATTTGAGCTGCCGAGAGACGTGTGGCAGCTTCAGCGCTCTCCTGTTCCTTGATAGCAGTTTCCAGCGCACGGAGACGCTGGGCGACGGCGTCGGATTCAGCAAGGGCTTTGGCTTCGAGTTCAAGACGAACAGCCTCCTTCGCTTCGTTGAGCTTGAGCTGGAGGTCCTCTTCGAACTTCTTCCTCTCAGCTGCTTTCTCTTCGATGCTTCTTTGTAGAGCGGCGGCGGCCTCTTCGAAGCTCTTTTGTAGTTCGGCTTCCTCCTTGCGCTTCGCCTCGTTGGCTTCCTCTTCTAGGATCTTGGTCTTGACGGCGGCTTCTTGGATTTGGCGTTGCAGTTCGACGGTGTATTGTGCCTTGCGCTTGTCGGCTTCTTGCTCCTCCTGGGCGCGGCGCTCGAGCGTCTTGCGGACCTCCTCGGGGATCCAGGGGTGGATCTCGACGTCGCATCTTTCCATGTCGTTCCAGCAGGCTTGCCAGGCGGCGGCGCGCATCAGACCGTTGGCAGCGTAGATCTTGATGTCCCATTTCCGTGTGCCGGCACCGATGCCTTTGCCGGGCTTCTTGAGTTCGCGGTGGCAGTCTATGCACATGCTGTGGTCGCCGTTGTGGGAGGTGTTGCTTCCTTCCGTCAGTGTGCCTCCACTCATGCGACTGCCCCGTCCGGTGTTCTCGTCGCCGACGCTCGCGACATCGTCCTCGTCGTCCCGCTCGTCCTCGTCCTCGGGTGGGACAAAGTGGCCGCACGGGAGCAGGCGGGGTGTTCTGAGCTCCAAGCTTTCCAGTATGCGTTCCTCGAGCAGGTCGTACTCGTCCCTGGGGTGCGGGATGAGAAGCCCGCGTCGCATCAGGATGATGTCCTGCAGCTTCTCCTCCAGCAGCTTGTAGTTCTCCACCAGCCAATCAGGCATGATCCTGGCCATGATGTCGTGCGAGTACGGTACCTGCATGGGCAGAATGGTAACATGTAACAGGACCAGCGGCGCCTGCTGCGGTGTCGGGGTCGGTCTCGGACTATGAGGCTCCCGTATGCTCCTTCTCCGTGAGCCGGTAGACTGTCTCGACATGTCGTGCTCTGATCTGCTGCTCCTGCTAGGTGTAGCCAGCTTGAAGGACCCTTTGAGTCGCTCTTGGGAGGTCTGGTGTGCGAGTGTGGGCGGCGGCGACGACATCTGCATGGCGCGGACAGACTCAGTATTCCGGAAGCGCGGACGTTCTTTGCGTGCTCGTGCACCGGCCTCGTTAGCGGGCAGGATGGGTTTCGAAGCTATCGACGACTCGGAGGGGATAGCCGAGACGAAGCTGTAGTGCGAGGACATGCGCTGCTGCGACCCCGGGCGCGAGGTGTAGGAGCTGCGGTAGGGCTGGGGCTCGTCGTCGGGCTCCTGTTGCTGTGCCAGCTCAATGCTATGTACAACGTCGTGGGCCATGGGGAACGAGCGTTCGGAGTGGTACGAGTCACTGCCGTCGAACAAGTCCGAAGGCGACAAGGGTTCGCGATCCTGTGGGTCTTCGTAGATGGCGAATGAGGTAAGGCCCGGCTGGGGAGACGGGTGGTGCATGGTAGTAGCCATATCCGACCTTTGTGTGTCGCGGTGCAGCAATTCTTCGCAATGTGTAATTCAAAGTTTGTGAAGTTGAACAATTGCAGAATGAATACAACGGGAGGCCAGGGATCCCATCATCTGAAATTCATGGTGAGCCGAGGCGGCACCCGGTGGGGGTTGGCTGCGAGGTGGTTGGGATGGCTAGCGCGTGCGTTGTCGACGTGTCAAGAGCGTGCTGGAGTTTGTTTACACACCGACACTTTAGCGCCTAACCCCAAACGTACACCAACGGCCTCGCGCCCCATACTTTCCAACCCTTCCAGCATGGAGCCTTCGGATTTCAGTGGGTGACGCCCCGGTAGTGTTCCCGCCTGCATGCCTTTTTGAGAACCCTCGCCTTTGATAGGATCTGGATCTTCCTTCATGCGAGTACAGCCTCATTCTGCAGCATGTAACATGACTACTCAAAGATAGCCAGTACCCCACCACGAGACAGACCGTTGTACGCGCGCATGGCGATGACCAGAAAATCTTTGAGTCGCTGATTCACGTCTCTGTAAAAAGGTCGGTGTAGGAAGCCGATCGCAAGTGGTACAAGCTCGTCAAAACAAAGAAGGGCTACCAATCTCACGATATATCGTTGACGCCTTCATCGAGCCTTGAAAGATTCTTACCAGCCGCTTCATGTCCACGTATCGCTGTGCTGGCTCTGGGGCGGGGCACAGTCTACCCCTCCTGTTTGAACTAATTCCTCTTCGCTCGTAATTACCACAACCACGATAGCCAGCACATGCTGCATCAACTCACTATTCCAAGTCTGGCATACTCTGCCCCTCGCTGGCTTGAACTCTGCGTTTCATGGCTCCTATTTCACGCGTATAAGGGCAAATCCATCTACTCAAGCTGGCCAGTGTACAGGCAGCGGACTCGAGAGCTTCAAGCTTTCTAGATACTACATGGACATGAACTCACAGTAGAAATGTTCACTTAACTACAAGCGGCGTCTAGCATCTCATTACTCAACCGAGAACAATGAGCAGCCTTCCCGCGCCATCCATGACGAGACACTACAGGTACAGTCTGGTATTGCCTAGATCTTCAGAAGACAACAGATGGATTCACCAACTCAATCGCACTCCCAACTTCCTTCGCACTCGTAGTCTTCCAGAATGTCTCGGCTCTACCTCCGCCAGTATACTGACCATGACTCATACGCCATGCACCCAACATGCACAACATCACAACCCCCCTCCTCATCCCAAACCCCATACCCATCATGCCACGAACAGCCCTCTTCGTAATCGACATCCAAGTCGAATTAGCGCAAAACGCAGCGACCGAAATACCACATGCGGATCGTATCCGCGAAGCCGGGACGAGCATCCTGCAGCGAGCGCGTCGGGCCATCGATACGGCGTGTGAAGAGGGAAGAGTACCGGATATAGAGATCGTATTTGTGCAGCATGAGGAGCTCGCTGAGAGAGGACCGCTGGTGAAAGGGAGTAAGGCGTGGGAGTTGGTGTTCAAGCCACGAGACGATAATAAATGGGAACGACTGGTAGAGAAGGATGTCCGTGAGTATTCATATTGTGTTTTTGTTTTCTCTTGACAAATGCGTTTAGGTGACACATTCTCCTCCAACCCTCAGCTTGCCTCCCAGCTAAAGAACTCGAATATAGACACGATCGTAGCCTTTGGCATACAAAGTGAATGCTGCGTCCTTTCGACATGCAGAGGTGCTCTAGCCGCTGGCTTCAAAGTCGTCTTATTACAAGGTGCGCACTCTACCTACGACTACGATGACAAGGCATCTAGGGAGGTTGAGATAGACGTGGAGTTGATGCTTGAGAGCGCGGGCGCTGAAGTGGAAGGCTGGAGGATGTGGAAGCCAGTAGCTTGATACTTGGAGTAAGTGTTCGAGGTTAGGGGTGATCGGAGTATGATGAGACGAACACGAATTCAAAGAGATCCAGCCTCCACCTCCACCCCTCCGCCTCCCCCACCCACCCATGCTTCGGTGGAAAACTGAAAGGTATGGAAGCCGATAGCTTAACACATGTGAGAGTGGACGAACAGTTCGTAAAAAAACTTGTGTCGCTAACTTATCAAAATCTCATTCGCATTGATCATCTACTCACTTCATCGTCTAACACTTCCATCTCCTTCCCCCATCATACGAGCACATCCTGCCCTTCCTCTATCGTCATAACTATCTACAGCTCATCGCTCCCCTCCTCTCTCTTCCCCTTCCCATCCTTACCCTGTCCACCCTGCGCCACCAGCCTATCAATAGCAGCCTTAATATCCTCCTCACTCGCCCCCTCTCCAATATCCAATTTCTTCAGCAACCTGCCCTTCTCATCCGTTACATCCCCCTCACCCCCCTCCTCACCAGTCTGACTCCCCATATTCTGCAACTTAATGCCCTCAGCACTAAACCCCGCTTTCTTCAACGCCTCCTCCAACTCCGCTTGGCTAGGACCGCTCTCACCATCTGCAGCGGGGACATCAGTCTCCTTCGTCTCCGCCTTAGCAGATTTCTTCGTCTTAGTCTTCTTCGCCTTCTTCGTCTTGGGCTTAGCGGTCTTGGTCTTTGAACTAGATTGGTTCGGCGGCTTGAAGTGCTTCATCTTCTTCATCATCATGTCCATGACGACATCGTCTAGCTTCTTCTTCTCAGCCAAGATGTCCTTGACCGTGAAGACGGGATCGTCCGTGGGACCAAGTTCAGCTTGCTTAGCTTCGTTGTCGTCGAGCCAGACCTGTGCTTTCTGTGCGTGCTCCTGAACGGTCTTGAGGTCGGATTCGGTGTAGATGGTAGGGACTTCGGTGATCTCAGGCGCGGCGGGTGCGTCGGCTTCTTCGTCGAGGTCGTCCATGGGGTCGGTGGAAGGTGAGGCGGAGGCGTCAGCGGAGGCCTTGGAGACGGCTTCGCTGCTCTTGGAGCTCTCGGCGGATTGCGTCTTGATCTGGCTGTCGACTAGTTGCTCGACTTCCTTGATGTGGGCGATGGTGTCTTTGAGCTCCTTGATGGCGTCGGGGCGCTTGGAGGCCTCGTCCTTGCGCTTCATCACTGGGTTGACAATGTTCTCGAGTTCCTTGAGCTTGCTCCTGAGAGTCTTCTCGTCGGCATCGGCACCACCGGAGTACATCCAGTCTGACGCGGCGCTGAGGGTCTTTTCGAGTGTGTCACGGACGGCAGAGGTGGAAACACCGATGAAGGATTCGTCCTCGAGGTAGTCGCGGGCGCGGTAGGTGAAGGCTTCAAGCGAGTTCAAGACCTCTTCGCGGGTGCGGCGAGACTTGTCAGATGAATCGAAAGCGGCGAGCCTGTCGACGTTAGTAGTTGAACGTATACAACAATGTTCAAAAACTCACCTGTCCTGCATCCTCTTCAGTTCCTTGCGAGGGAATTTCTTGTAACCCAACTGCTCAACATCATATGTGATCGCAGACCTAACAGTCTTAATCTTCTTTTCTCCAGCCTTCGCAGCATCAGTGCTCTCAGCACCTGCGGAAGACGAAGACGACGATGACTTGGAGGACTTGGAGGACGAGGCAGATGAAGAAGAAGAGCTCTCGCCCTCCTTCAACGGCTCCTGATCCTTCTTGCCACCCATACCAAACAAGTTCTTGACACCATCGACAATGCCGCCTTTGACCTCCTCACTCTCAGTTTCGCAGGTAACCCATGCAGACAAAACCTCGGGAGTACCAGTAACAGGGCTGAGCCTAACCTGAACATAGTTGTTGAAGCTGTCGCGCTCGCACTTGTTCTCGTTGATCATGTGAGTAACAACCTTGGTCAAGTTACCGCTCTGGAAGTGAAGAGTAGGCTCCTTGGACACCTCGCCGTTAGCGCTAGGAACAGCCTGGTACATGGTGAATTCGAACTCGCCCATGAAGTTGAAAGGCAGGTCCTTGGTCGCGCCAAGCTTGGTGTTGGGGGTGAAGATCTTCTGGTCGCGCTCCTTAAGGTTGAGCATGTACTGGTAGCCGTGGTTGTAGCCCTGGGTGTCCGAGTCGCGGATCTCCTTAACGCGGAAAGACGGGCTGAGGCCAGCGGCCTTGAAAGCAGCGCCGAATACAGCGGCCTCGTCGGCGTTGACATTCGCCCTGATCTTGCTCTTGCCTGCGACTGCTTCGAGACGGGCCTGGACGAAGGGTGTGCGGCTTGCACCACCGTGGACGATGACAGAGTCGATATCAGCGAATGTAAGGCCAGCGGCTGCAAGAGCCTGGTTGATCGGGCCATCGATACGTTTGGCGTAGTCGGCGGTAAGCTCCTCAAACTTGGTGCGAGAGAGCTTATACTTGAAATCGACATCCTCGTAGAAGCTCTCGAAGAAAGAGTTAGTTTCCTTGTTAGCACTGAGCATCTGGCGAACCCTCTCAGCCTCCTTGAAGAGCTTCGCAGCGGTACGTCCATGGCCCTTGACCTTGTCGGCGGTGAAAGAAGCGCTCTTTGCAGCTGGAAGCTCAACAAAGGTAGCCACCATGTCGTCGACGATGAGCGAGTTCATCGCATCACCTCCAAGCGTGCGGTCCCATCCAGCGCCCATGACCTGAACTTCTTGGATAGTCTTGTTGCGCCTGCCAACGTCCTTGACAGACCTGCCCTGGAACTTGAGAACAGTAGCCGACAAAGATCCAGCGCCCATGTCAAACACGAGGTTCGTCTCCGGCTTGCCGTCTTTGGTAACGTCGGGGAAAGTCCTGCCAGTAGCATAGTTGAGACCAACAGCCAGACCATCTGACACAACGCTGAGCACCTTGAGACCAGCCAGACGAGCAGCAACCTCAAGTGCGCGCCTCTCGTCGACCGTGTAGAAAGCCGGAACCGTAAAGACAACGTCCTGGATATCGTAGCCCTTGCCCGCCATCGCCTTTGCATTCTCCCTGACGTTCTTCAATTCCATAGCCAGTAGCTCCTCGACCGTGTATGATTTGTCCTCAGCGAAGACGCTGCTCACAAAGCTAACCGTGTTGCGCTTGTCCGTCCCTGTAACCTCCAACGCAGGGTATCTCTCCTTGTACGTGCCCACGATATCGCTCTCACTCGATACACCTAGAAGGTGTTTCAGATTCGGGTATACATCGCCCGGGAAGCGTCCCTGGAGCGCAATCGCATCGCCGCCGTAGAAGCGCTCGGGGAAGGAGCCCGCAGGCAGAGCACCGCCCCTGGAAGGCTTGAAAGCGACGGCTGACGTCTCTTTCCGTTTCGAGTCTTTGGTCAGGACAATTTCGAGGGGAACACCGGGCTTTACGAGCGCGGCTTTGATGTATTCGGTGCCTAGGTCGACGCCGATGACGGCTGAGGCGGCGGAGGCGGTCGTCGAGAAGAGGAGGAAGAGACCGAGGAGCATGGCTCCCGGTGAGAGGTTGCCTCTCCGGCGTCCGGGTGGCGCCATGATGTGTTGTGTGGTGCGGAAAGTGAAAGGTGTCGTTAACGGCAGGCGTGGAGAGGTTGTGGTGGGATGTGCGTGCTTCGCCGCGGGGAAGAAGTGTGGGAGGTTATTTGTTCTAATAGAGAACCTCGATAGAAGAGAAGAGAACGAGTGGGAATCTATCCCAGAGAAAAAGCGGTGAATAGGTTGTCGGTCGAAACCGTGGTCCTTTGAGTGTTGAAATGCGAGGGCGGTTTCGTGGTAATGTACTTGGATCGAGCTACCCTGTCCCGGACTTATTTGACACCTGGTCTTTCTCCAAAGGACACTTTGACGTTATAGCATCAACGCAACGTCACATGTAGAGACGGTCGTTTGATGAAAAGCTTAATTCACTGCTGCCTAACACTTCTTTTGGATTGAGGACATTTGGTCTTACCTAGTAATCGTGTCGAGTCCTCTGTATGCCCTTCGAGATCCTTTGAGCAATCTGGCCAATCACAGCGTCAGGAAAACCGTCTTCGCCGCAATGCAGCAGCGCGACCATGTGTTCCGCCTGCTTGCAGCAATGTTCGACTGCGTCTGATGCCTGCAGCGTGGCATATACGCCTGAAGCATTTCACACAATAATTCTGTCCCTGCTGTTCAGATATACAGCCACCGTGTTCTCTTCCCATACTACCGGTCCATCATATCCCACGGTTAAACTCCACCATGCCATCCTTGCCACCGCGCTGATGAAACTCGGGTTCGAGCGACTGCGCACTGACAGCCTGGCGTTGTGGGAACGCAGCGAGCGCAAGTGGCAGCGCGAAAATGGATGTGGTGAAAATGAGTCCTGATTGCGCATTAGCCATCATCCCACAAACACCTTTCGTATTGACTCACCCAGATTCACCGGCGTCACCATCCTAGGCCTCTGCTTAAGCCACTCTGTCTTCTGCAGCTTCACAAGCAGGAGAGGCGGCAGCACCATGATAGGTGTCGCATTGAGCACGCGACTCAGCGCCGTCTCTCCCACAGCAAGTGTAGCTGCCTTCTTGCTCTTGCCCAGTGGCTTGACCTCCATCTCTCCCGTGTCGACCCTTTTTCGTTCAGCTTCCGATAGCGCGGGGTACACGTCGATGCCTTGCCTGATCTCCTCACCGCGCATGAGGAACACGTTGAGCGCACCAGCTGTTGCAACAGCTGCGAAGGGCACCAATCGACCGGCGATGACTTTAGCATTAGGCGACAGGCTCTTGAGGCGGGGTACCAGCGCATTGAGACCGAGAGCGACACCGCATGATGCGCTGACGGCGAGGAGGTACGATTGGACGATTGTCGAGGTGGAGAGCGGGATCGACTTGTTCGCGTTGGAGAAGTTGATTCCGACGTTGACCGACTGGTTCGTGACTTGCCATCCTAGTGTGCCCGCTGTCTGTACACTCTTAGTATATTGTAGCATTATCCCAATGTAGACGCTTTCCGTACCCCAAGACCCGGCGTAAGCATACCAGCCGTGACAACCAAGTTTGTCAGGACAAAAGACGACATGCGGAAAGGCAGAAAGACTGGCTGGCCCGTGTCTTCACTCTGTCAGCGTCTCCCCTCATCATGCGACCGCGCCGGTTGTAGTACCTGGGTGTATGGTAGAGTCGATTATCTTCTTCGCATTCCACAGCTCGGGCGTCATCTCTGGTATCTTGCCCGTCTTGTATGCGGTAACGAGTTTCTTTGCATTTTCGAGGCCGGCCGACGAGGTGAGGAGGGTTCTGTTGCGCGTTGGTTAACAATGATCATAGAGTGAGTATAGAGACATGAATAAGCAATGGAAAAGCTCAAGGTCGTGGTACTCACCACACCCAGTATCCCCAAAGAAACATCATCCTTCCGCGCGCAGTGTCTCACCTCGGATCTGATATGTTTGCTGAGTGCTGCACGCGACCCCAGTACGTCCCTAGGTTGAACTGCGAGACTGGCAGGTCACGGTTGCCGGGTAGCGAGGACGTCATGTTGACGAATATAAAAGAGCGCGGGTGAAAGCAGTGAAGCTTCAAAGCCCGCGACTTTGCGAGGATAAGTGTTCGTGTGGGTAAATGTGTAGGGCGCGACGATATCGGAAGCGGGAACTAGCAACAAGCGTGATAGCTGCGATAAGTACAATTCTCATCACCATGTCTACATATCAGCCTTTGAACAACGCCTACATAACTTCCACGAACTTCACAGAGTTGACCTCCACCACCTCCCCTCCGCCTCCCCTCCGCCTCCCCCACCCACCCATGCGACGATATCGGCGATGATGCGAAGCGGGAACTAGCGATAAGCGCGATAGGTTCATTTCATCCATGGATATCTCTAGGTACTAGACATCAGGCTCTACATCCAGCCTCTACATTTCGCGCATTCTACATTATTTAACAGCCGCGCGCGTCCATGCAAGAACGCTGTAAATCATGACAAGAAACCGGCCAATGCTGAAAACAAGCGCTTTTATGCATCAAATCCAGCCCCATCCACCCCATTTCCCATCCCTCATTGTCGATACCTCATTTCTTCTTCTTGTTCTTCTTCCCGTTGTCCGACGCCGACGTTCCTAATATATCATCGAAAGTCTTGTTAGGATCGTGATTGCTCGCGGGCCTCAAACTCGGGCTGCCCATTGGCATCGGCGGCGCAACACCAGGCGGCAGCGGCAAAGCCTCCAACCCCAGATTCATAACGCTTTCCCGCCTTCGATCCGGGCTTTGACTCCGCGCTCGAGCAGCCGCACCAGGATCAAGAAGACCAGGCGGCGGCGGTAACGGAGTCGCGTTCGCATTGAGTTCCTGCATCGCGGCGTTGAGTAAAGTATCGTCTGCAGCCCACTGCTGAGCCTTCTTCCAGCAGTGCGAGCGGCGGAATGTGCCTTCGACGCCGTGCTCGACTACGTCGGTGGGTAAGGACACGACTTGCGCGCCGCCTGCGACTCCGAACCAGGTTCGCGAGCGGGTTGTGTCTTCCCGGGCCCAGGGGACGCCGCTGCGTGGGACCTCGCAGAGGAAGTATTCTACGCCTTCGGTGAAGCGCACGCCGGGTGCGTCGACGACTAACATGGGTAGGGATTGGATTACGGCGTATAGGAAGAGCCACTGTCCTGATCGCATATCCCACATGTCGTCCATGTTGGATCCGGTGGCTTGCTTGAATTCGAATTGGCGGAAGGCTTCTAGGAAGGGTGTTTGTTGCTCGGCATCGGCATTGTGCGACTGCTTCAGTAGCTTGGCGACTTCGTCTTTGTGCAGCTTCTTTCCGCGCGCTTTTGCGTCCTTTTTCGCGTCGCCCGTCTTCGCATTCTGTGAGATGGGATAGAGTGGTAGATCGAAAGGAATCGGTGGCGCGACTGGTGGTGTGCTGCGGTCGTATTCGCTCAGAACCTTCCTCAGCGCACGCGCAACAACGGATTCGATGTCAGTTCCTTCGTCTTCTGCGATAAAGCCGTCTGCAGTGCGGTTTGTCAAGTTCTTCCTATCCACAAGGAGATCATACAAACTAGCCATGTCGCGATAGATCTCTAGTAACACCAGTCGGTTAAGACCACTTGTGGTTAGGTTGTTCTTCTTTGACTTGGCCTTTGGTAGCCATGAACCGTATTTGTGCCTGTAGTAGTCCATGACGAAAGACTTGATAGTCATAAAGGCAGCCCTCCACTTCTTGAAGCTGATGACCTTGCCCTCGCTTGCCATTGCGCTGTTCATAATGCCAGAGAAGATATGCGGAAACTCAAAGTCCTTGAGCTTGTGATTGATGGTTTGCTCGCGGTTTTCCAGATCCATAGCAGCTCGGGCAAGTCGCGTAGAACTCTTTGGGCTGATCATGCCAAATTTAGGCGAGTCGAGTTCTTTGACGCTGTTGTACTTTCCGGCAGCGTGGACGAAACCCTCGGTGTATAGTGCCATCGAGCGCAACTTCTCTCCTAGCACAATGGCTTCTATGGTCTTCTCGCGGCTGTGGCGGACGTCTGCGAGGGTCAACTCGTCAACGTAGCAGTCAAAGCTCGACGCAGCAACCTCGCCAAAGGTGGAACCGTCGACGTTGGAGAAGGCATAGTGCGACAGTATGTCTCCAATCCGCAGGAAGATGTCGAAGATGTCTGAGTGACGCTCGGTAGCGACCAGCGACTGCCCAATGAGGAAGGCGAAGAAGTTGCGGTAGGTGACCAAAGTGTCGGTATCGTTTGCGTCGAGCCGGGGCTCGTGAGGGGTGATGGCAGAGTCGGAGCTCAGCGAAATAGGCATGTACAGATGCTTCTCCGTGTACTCGTCCTCCAGGGCGTCGCTCAGCGCTCTGGACCCCTTGGATATGGACTCATCCGAGCTTCCTATCTGGCTCTGGTCAGGCGATGCAGTCCGCGACTGTTCTCCAAATGGCTCTCGTGACACACGTCGCGATGTGCGGTCGGCCAGGTCGAGCGGGGGCACGTTTGCGTCGCTGTAGAGGCTGCCGTGGACGAGGCGGGTGAGCAGGTGCGATGCTGCGTATACGGAGGAGTCGATGCGGAAGGAAGGGCCCTTGTCGGAGGTGCGGGGGAAGAGGTAGACAAACGTGTCTCCAGCGTCGTCCCAGAGTTCAGGGACCTTTCATCTTGTCAGCCTTGGTATGGTATTCTGAGAGCAGCCGCAGACTACCTTTTCGCCGTTCAGCAGGAACGTCAGGTTGTATGGCACCTTGCCCTTGTGTCCGACGATCCATGCCAGCGGACTCGCATTGCCTTGTGGTGCGCCAGACGCAGCGTCTACTCCCTCAATGCCGCCGGGTGGGCCGCCAAACAGACCGCTCTTCCTGCGCAGCTTCTTCAGTTTCCCTTCGGATGGGTCTAAGCTCGGCGTTCCGGGTCGGCTACTCGCTGGTGACGATGCGCGCGACGGCACCTCCAGCGGCGGCGGTGGCTCGAGGGGCTCAAGATCGGCAGGCACGACCGGCTGGATGGTGGGGTTGGAGAGAGATACCGCGCGTGGTGACTGAGCGGCGGGCGGAGGATATTCGGGTGTGAGGTGTGTCGCTGAAGAGAGGCGGTTGCGCACTTTGGTCAAGCGGCTGCTGGACTCTGATGACGCAGGGGTTGGGCTCAACTTCGCATTGTTCGTAGACCCTGACGGCTCGGACGACCCAGACGATCCGAACAAACTCGACAGCCGACGAGCAGACTTCTTCTTGTCTCCCAGCATGGCGAGGCGATCTAGTAGTTGTCTATGCGGCGCGGGAGGAGCAAGAGTTGGGGTATCGTGAAGCGTAGGAAAATATACTATGCGCGCCGCAACATGGGTTTGACACAACAGCAAACACGAGCACCACACATGCAGGGCCCCGGGCACCGGTCAGTTAGTATATGTCGAAAGGGACTGAAAAGCTTAGTGAAGGGACTAGGTGTTTAGGTGATCTATATTTGAGCTGTCGCAGATCCGCAGTGTCGTAACCATGCTAGTGCACGAGTAACGTCAAAGGTCGGGTGGCCACAACGTGGGTCATTCTCTACATCTGTCATTGGCCTTGCTCTTCAGCCTTGGGGTGCATTTACACCTTGGTATGGCCGGCCGGCCACTCAGCGGCCTCTTTGACGTCCAAAAGACCCTTTGCCAGCGCTGGCTGTGACCTGCAGCACCTGCGCCTCATGCTGCGGGCATGCTGCGGGCAAGGCCCACCTCATCCACGGAAGCTGGAAGCGGACCCATGCGCAGCCGTGTCGTGCCAGAGACGACTGTTTCGAGTTGCCCGGCTTTCAAATGTGTAACGGTCGATGAATACTGTGCGATACTACCACGAGTGAATTTATTCAGCTGCAGCTGACATGTCGTGTTTTCGTGACCATTTGCAGCATCGGTAGAACTATCGACAGCGCCGGCCGCATCGATGAGGTCTTTAGCGAGCGGATGACGTACCATCCCTAATCGATAGCGTCCACCCGAGGCTCATGGCTGTCATACGTGCTGGAGGCGCGCCCTACGTTGGTATGAGCATAGCAATGACAAAACGCATGCACACTTCATTCAATTGCTGCCAACAGACCCATTTCCGAACTTCGCATCTGATATAATCGCGGCACGCTCACGTTATTACTGCTGGCCTGAGTCCACTCCGCCCCATAACTGCGCACCAGCCACTTCGGTACGCAGCCGTGTTCCGACGCCGCCACGGCTTCATCAGCATCCAATACAGAATCCAATATGGGCGGCGGCCAAACTATCGCGGACCAGATACTCAAGACGTTCGCCCTACCGGACGTCGTCGGCTCCAAGACTAGCTCCAAGAAGCTGATCAATTTGCTGAGAGGGCACGTGCCCCTGCCTTTCATGCAAACCCGCTACCCTTTTGGGACATGACGCGGCCAATAGAGTAATCGCTAACAGCACCAGATGGCCAAACGTGTCTTTACTTCCAACGCAACTGCTCGACAAAGCAGCCCACAATGTCCTCCAGAAGAAGCCCATTGCGTACCCGGCCATGTGCTATGGACCCGATTCGGGTGACCCGCGGCTGAAGAACAACATCGCGCAATGGCTCACGACGTTCTATAAGCCCGCGGACCCGGTATCCGAAGACCGCATATGCATCTCTGGTGGGGCATCCCAGAATCTAGCTTGCCTGCTTCAGGACTTTACAGATCCGGTGTATACGCGGAATGTGTGGATCGTTGCTCCGGCGTATATGCTTGCTTTCCGTATATTCGAGGATGCTGGGTTCCACAAAAAGCTGAGGGCCGTGCCTGAGGACGAGGAGGGGATTGATATCGCGTATCTGAGGAGTCAGATTAAGTTGAGTGAAGAGAAGGCGAGATCTGAGAGTAATAATGAGCCGGTGAGTCGCTGTCAATACTTGGACGGTCTGGGACCTTAAGCCTACCATGATCGTGTCTCATGAAAATCTACTGCGACTGCATGTCGGGGTATTCACCGCCGTATGGCTACTAACATTGCCAGCAATTCAAACCTCCAAGGCCTTCAAATAAGATCTACAAACATGTCATCTACGCGGTTCCAGGCTTCTCAAATCCTAGCTCCAAGACTATGAGTCTAAAGCGTAGAGAGGAGTTGGTACGTTTGGCGCGAGAGTACGATGCCCTTATCATTACAGACGACGTATATGACTTCCTGCAATGGCCGTCAAGTCTCAGTCCTAGTACGCTGTCCATTGAGAAAGCCGGTTTGCCCCGGATTGTCGACATCGACAGATACCTGGACGGCGGCGCCGAAAGACAAGGCGCAGATGGCTTCGGCAATGCAGTCTCGAATGGATCGTTTTCCAAGATCTTCGGCCCTGGCTTGCGGACGGGATGGTGTGAAGGAACGCCCAAGATGGCGTATGGTGTTTCGCAAACGTAAGCATGTTTTCTGAAGATCTCGTCATCTGTCTCTGTCGCCATGCGCTATCACTCATGCCGCGTCTGAGATACCCGAGATCGAAACTATTACGCTCAGATCGATTTGGAAACCCGATACCACGGCCATGTCTCGCTCCATCCGGCATGACAGCTAACGTGTTCCAGAGGATCCAGCCGTTCGGGCGGAGCACCCAGCCAGCTGACAGCCTGCTTTGTGGCCGAGACACTGGAAACAGGAGAGCTCCAACGCTACGTGTACGACAGACTCCAGCCAACCTACGGTAACCGGTACCGCCGAATGGTGGAAGCCATCAACAAACACCTCATCCCACTGGGAGTCGGCATCCCCCAAACCGATCGCGAGGTCGTCGGCGGCTACTTCATCTGGCTGACGTTGCCATCGCCGCTAAAAGGCGCAGTGGTAGCACAGCGCGCAAAGGAAGAAGAGAACCTAGCCGTCGCACAGGTGAGTACAAGCCACGATTACGATCATGTCCACGTCCCGAGTCCACATCATGGGTAAAGCTAACCACGACACTTGTGTAGGGCGAAATGTTCGAAGTGAGTATGCTGCTCCGCAGCCATGTACGCCCAACTGACAGACGCAGGTACCCGGCGACACCGGCCATGAAGGCACGTCATTCAGCAACGACATCAGGGTTTGTTTTGCGGTCAGTACATACGTCTCGATTGGGTCTCCGAACCGATACTAATCCATTGCTAGTGGGAAGAGGAAGACATGCTTGCCGAGGGCATTGAAAGACTCGCCACAGTCATTAACCGCATGTTAAAGGAAGAGGCCAATGGAGGACAGGCAACTCAGAGGGAGGCTGCTCAAGAAGAAGACGCGAAGGGTCTGTGGTGATTGAGTGAAGGGAAGGAAAGGCGAATGGGACGGAAGACCGCTGCTCTGAGGTGAATCGCCATCCTATCAGCCTCAATCTAGATCACACAGAAACTTTCACGACTGTAGGGACTATGTCATGTGATTCTGGTCTTGCACAATGCTATTCGTCGAAATGCAGTAATAGAGGTTGCGTTAAGCATGAGGGATCTGCGAGGCCAGCCGCGGGCTTGCTCTAGATGGACGGATGGGGTTTCGTCGAAACGTCCAGGGTGGGTGGGGGAGGCGGAGGGGAGGTGGTGGATGTCTCGCGAGCGCTATCTGTCTACTCCATTGGTGCATACCTAATTACTACGATGAAATAAATGGATTGATGCTTGTAAGATCGCACTGGATAGACGGACGCGGTTTCGTCGAAACACCATCATGCCCCACAGCGACACCCTGAACGAAATGAAGAGCATTATACCCGGTGTCGAGTGGCGGCGCGAAACGCAGTGACCGTTGGGTATGCACCCTCAGGCAGTCATCGGGCACAGCATAGCGTAGTGCCGCCATGGTTGATGTCTTGCACTGGTGCAAAAGAAACTTTCGGAACTCGTCACGTCCAGGATAGCGATCGGGGTGGTGTTCGGTTCGAGCTTTTTTGTCCGCAAGACTCGTGCTATGTTGCGCACAACGCTCGAGAATGGCACTATTTGACTATATGTCTGTGTGTTATCGGCATGTGGAGGCACATGGCCAACATGTCTATGATGCGCGTGCCGAGGCGAACAGCGACGTCGTGGTCGAGTACAATGCAGACCACCACACTTTGGCATGACTCTCAAGCGCCTCTTGGATGGAGCCCGGCGCATCGCAGTGTATCCACGATCTCCTGCCGGGCCGTCGCGTCGAATTGCAGAGAAAGTCGCGCGTGGCGTTGACGCGCTGGCAAATGCTTTATCTGCGCGGCGGGCGAGCGAGGGCCTGTCGATGGCCTGGCGTTTCAGCGCCGTCTCACATCCGGGCATCGGTTGTGGCGCTACCAACCACATCCCTGATTTCCCTTCAGGAACAAACGCTCGCCTCGCCGCCTTCTACCCTCCCCATCCACTCACTGGCCATCGTCTCCCGCTTGTTTCACGCGGAGAAAGGGATACAACGGGTACAGTCTTGTGGGCCTGGCTAGTGGAGACCCTAGGTAATTTTGGACGCACGCGACGCCGGCAGGGTCACAGGCACGCAACCACGAGCCGGCACTTGTCTGCGGGCGTGGAATGCGGCTTCAAAACATGGCCGCAAGCGGTCGTCAGGAGGCAAGGGAGGATGGAGGACTGCTTTGTGAATCGGGGAGGATGAACGCCCACGATGAAGAGATGGCACAAGAGCGTGGGTATCACAGCGACGACGAGGATATAAAATGCCTACTGAATGCCGGGGAACATGAATCGAGCACAGCACAGCGAACATCACACCCCGGCTACCCGAAACTTGAAACAAGGCGTTTCGACAACGTTGATTGGCGCCCCGATCCTATTGTAAGTCCCCTTCCTGAATGAACTGCTGTACATATACTATGCGGCGGCGCCCCCATTCACTTTTTCCCTTCACGCAGGCGATTGTCAGCTACCAGCACTCATTGTGTGCCGTCAGTTCTTATTGTTCTCTGTCATTCATTTCTATTGTGTAGAGTCATCTTCTCACAACAACATTACTACATTCTTCTTCCTTCGTTGCTAGCCAACCTTACCACCACTTCTGCAAACTTGCAATCTTTCTACTCAACGATCCAACAACACTATCAACGTCTTTTGCCGGCCAACTGACAACGGTACTTCCAGTCTTTCAAGTCGAAACTTCTTCATCTAGCAACTCCGAACTTCAACAAACGCACTGCCATCATGGTTGCCTTTAGCGCTGGAGCGCTTCTTCTGACGCTGCGCGTCCTCCTTTCCGCCACTCCTTCCACTGCTGTGCCTGTTGCGCAAGCACCTGCTCCTTCATACGCACCAGTCCCAGCCCCATCAGCAGCACCGGCACCGGCAGCACCAGGTGGTGCTTCCGGCTACTGGCTCGAGACCATCAAGCGCCAGGGCCAGGCTCCCTTCAACCCCAACCCAGAGTCCTACAAGGTCTTCCGCAATGTCAAGGAGCTTGGAGCCAAGGGTGACGGATCCACTGACGATACCGAAATCATCAACAAGATCATTGCCGACGGCGAGCGTTGCGGCGAGGGCTGCGACTCCACCACCACCACACCGGCACTCATCTACTTCCCCGCCGGTACCTACATGATCAGCAAGCCCATCATTCAATACTACTACACCCAGTTCGTCGGTGACCCATTGAACATGCCTGTTCTCAAAGCCACCGCGGACTTCGAGGGAATGGGTTTGATCGATGCCGATCCCTACATCCCAGGCGGCGACGGCGCCAACTGGTACACCAACCAGAACAACTTCTACCGCCAGGTCCGCAACTTCGTCATCGACATCTCAGCTACCAAGGCTGCCGCTGGTATCCACTGGCAGGTCTCCCAAGCTACCAGTCTCCAGAACATCGTTTTCGAGATGGCCAAGGGTGACGCTGGCAAGGACCAGAAGGGCATCTTCCAGGACAACGGCTCCGGTGGTTTCATGACCGACCTGACCTTCAACGGTGGCGCCATTGGCGCCTTCATGGGCTCACAGCAATTCACCATCCGCAACATGACCTTCAATGACTGCGGTACCGCCATCTTCCAGAACTGGAACTGGGTCTTCACATACAAGAGCATCTTCATCAACAACTGCCAGGTTGGTCTTGACATGGCCAACAGCCCCGCCAACCAGACTGTCGGCTCCGTTCTTCTGCTCGACAGCAAGTTCACGAACACTCCCATCGGTATCAACTCGTCTTTCACCGAGAACAGCATTCCCACCACTGGCGGCACTCTCATCCTTGACAACTGCGACTTCACCGGTTCCGAGAAGGCTGTCATTGGTGCTACGGGTAACACTATCCTTGCGGGTGGCAAGAAGGTCGAGACATGGGCTCAGGGTAACGCTCTTGCTGCTGGCGCACAACTTGGCCGTGTTCAGGGTGATGTCAATGGCGCACCTGTGAAGCCCCAGAGCCTCCAGGGTCTCAACGGCTGGTTCGAGCGCAGCAAGCCCCAGTACGAGAACGTCGACGTCTCCAAGTTCGTCAGCCTTAAGTCCAAGGGTGCCAAGGGTGACGGTGCTACCGATGACACTGCTGCTATCCAGGCTGCTATCGATGGTCTCCAGGAAGGCGAGGTTCTCCACGTCGACCACGGTGCCTACCTCATTACCAAGACTGTCGTCGTCCCCGCTGAGAAGAACGTCAAGATGGTCGGTGAAGTCTACAGCACTTTCTTCATCACCGGCGAGTTCTTTTCCAACATGGACGACCCCAAGCCTGGTTTCCAGATCGGTGCTAAGAGCGGCGACAAGGGTTCTTTCGAGGCCTCTGACCTCATCATCGGTACTCAGGGCCCTGCTCCAGGTGGTATCTTGATGGAGTGGAATATCAACGCCGAGAACGGCGCAGCCGGTCTTTGGGACGTCCACTTCCGTGTCGGTGGCTACGCCGGGACCAAGCTCCAGTCCTCGAACTGCAAGAAGAACCCCGATGCGACCCACGAGCCCAACCCAGAGTGCATCGGCTCCTTCATGCAACTCCATATCACCAAGAACTCCAACGGCTACTTCGAGAACGTGTGGCTCTGGACCGCCGACCACGAGCTCGACCAAGACGACCACTCCCAGATCGACATCTACAACGGCCGCGGCATGCTCGTCGAATCCCAAGGCCCTGTCTGGCTCTACGGCACCGCCTCCGAGCACTCTCAAATGTCTCAATACCAGTTCTCCGGCGCAAAGGACATTTTCTACGGCGCTATCCAAACCGAGACGCCTTACTACCAGCCCAACCCCACCGCCGCCGTTCCCTTCACCAAGAACGACAAGTTCTTCGACCCAGACATGAGCCAAGCCAAGGCCGCCTGGGCCGTCCGTGTCACCGACGGCAGCGACAGCATCTGGAGCTACGGCGCGGGTACCTACTCGTTCTTCCAGAACTACGACCAAGACTGCGTCGTCGGCCAGAACTGCCAGCAAGACATGAACGAGATTGCCAACTCGACAAACGTCAACTGGTTCGGTCTGAGCACCAAGGCTTCCGTCAACATGATCACCATGGGTGGTCAGGGTCTAGCCAAGGACGAGGATAACCGCTCCAACTTCTGCGCTACCCTTGCTATCTTTGCTCAGGCATAAATACCTCATCTTTCCTCTACGACAACACTACGTGGATATCCTTGATGGATGTTCATTGACATAGACACTTCTTCACTTCTTTTCCCTTTGGGGACCCGTTTTTTTTTACGAACATGTATATCCTTTCTTGTTGTTCTGTCTTTGTCCCATGTAAGAGGCGGAATGTCACACTCGCTTGAAAGATACGCTGTATGAAGTCGAGAAGCATTATTTATACCCCTGGGCAGGATTGAGGAGTTTGGGCCGGAACCTTTTCTTTTGAGTGCAGTTGAGAAGATAGATGATGAATCAATATTTTGTGATATTATCAATGCTTGGATATTTCGTCTGTGATGTCTTTTTGGTAGTCTGAACCATCTCATTACAGGTTCTGGCAACGTGAGAGTATGTAGATAGTGTTAATGTTAACATGTGAGGCCCTCGCCAAAACTCACCTCCCCGCGCGCACGTCCTCGGGAAAAACTTCCCCGCGCAGAATCTCGCAGCTCACCTCTTTACAAAACCTACCCTTCCCACACAACCTCCCCACCACATCTCTCACGTGCGCAAACATGTCTGAACCGTCAGACGAATCCACGCGACCGGCGAAACGCGCGCGACTTGACGACAATGCCGCTCCCTCGCTCTCCACTACCTCGACATCAGCTCCGCAGACAGCTCCGATTCCCTCAGCACCAGCAACCATTGACACGGATCTGGAGCGCGAAGTACGCGCCGGTATCACCGAGTATGTGTGCCCGGATAATCCGGGCTTTACGGGTGTGCTGAAGCAGAGGTATACGGATTTTTTGGTCAATGAGATCGGGTTGGATGGAAAGGTGCTGCATTTGAAGAGCACGGAGGTGGTGGATAAGAAGAAGGCTGGGAAAGAGGACGTGGAGAAGACGAATGGTGCGGGTGAAAAGAAGCCTGAGAGTACGGCAGCGACTGAGGAGAAGGTCGATGCTGTTATGCAGGATGCGGGAGTTGTTGGTGAGACTACGCTTGCGGTGCCGGAACCAGCGAAGGCTGAGGATGCACCGAAGGAGTCGGAGAATGATGGAGAGCAGATCATCGGGAAACCTGCAGCAGCTCAGGAAGAGCCTGAAGAACAGGTACGTGGCTTTTACGCATATGTCCTGCGCGGGTGCTAACACCGTACAGTTGCCGGAAGAAGATCGCAATACCCTACACTCGATATTCGGCGAACAGACTACCGACGAGATCGTAAAACTCGTCAGACAAGTACGGAGAAAAGAATCGCGAAAGGCAAAAGACTTTAAAGCCGTCATATCATCGCCCATAACCGACAAGGACAAGCGCACCCAAGCTCACCAGAGTCTACGTCGGATCTTCCCCAACCTACTCGAGAGTGCTATGGAGGAGAATCAGACTATACGCATCAAGGCCACCCCACCAGCGGAGCGCAAGAAGAAGAAGGGCAAGGGCGGCGCAAAGGATCGCGAGAACCAGGGAGGCCGACGAGGAGGTCAAGATTGGGAGGAGCTTGGTGGAGAATACTTGCACTTCAACCTGTACAAGGAAAACAAGGATACAATGGAAGTTGTAGGGTTCCTAGGAAGCAAGCTCAACTGCGGCGCCAAAGGCTTCGGCTTCGCAGGCACAAAAGACAGACGAGCGTGTACCGTCCAAAGAGTCTGTGTCAAGCGTCAACTAGCCCAGCGCATCCAGAACTTCAACAAGATCCTGTTCAATGCCGCCGTAGGAGACTTTGAGTATCGCCACAACGACCTAAAGCTAGGAGACCTGATGGGTAACGAGTTCACCATCACACTCCGAGACTGCCATTTCCAAAGCGAAGAAGGATTGGACTTTGCTCAGCGAAGTAAATTGGCCCATGATGTAGTCAGCAAAGCCATCACCGACTTCTCCCAAAAAGGCTTCATCAACTACTACGGTCTCCAACGCTTCGGCTCCTTCGCCGCCAGCACCGACGCCATCGGCCGCAAGATGCTGCAAGACGACCTCAAAGGCGCGGTGGAAGACCTTCTCGCATACAGCGACACGGCCCTCGCCGCCGCACTCAACCCTTCAGAGTCAACCACCCTAGTCTCGCAAGACGACCGCAACCGCGCCCACGCCCTGCACATCTGGAAGACAAAGGGGAGCGGCACCGAAGCCCTCGATTTCCTCCCGAGGAAATTCACCGCGGAGCGAAACATAATCCAACACCTCTCGTCACGCAACAGCAAATCAGGGCGCTACGACCGCAAGACAGATTGGCAAGGCGCGCTCATGACGATACCTCGGACGCTGCGTCTAATGTACGTACACGCCTATCAATCTCTCGTCTGGAACAGCGTAGCAGGCAAACGCTGGGCTACCCACGGCGATAAGGTCGTCGCAGGCGACCTCGTCCTCGTAAACGAACACCGCGACAAAGAACAAGGCAGTACAGCCTCAATACCAAAAGCAACCCACGACCAAGACGGCGAACCCATCATCGATCCCTCCGGCGACGACTCTTCCCTTGCTCCTGACGCGGATTTCGAACGCGCGCGTCCGCTTACTGCTGATGAAGCTGCGAGTGGCAAGTATAGTATCTGGGACGTTGTACTCCCACAACCGGGGTTCGATGTCGAGTATCCGACTAATGAGATTGGAGAGTTTTACAAGACATTCATGGGTAGTGAGAAGGGTGGGGGGTTGGATCCGTATAATATGCGGAGGAGTTGGAGGGAGGTTAGTTTGAGTGGGGGGTATAGGAAGTTCCTAGCCCGGCCACTTCAACCGCTTGAGTTCAAGGTTCATAGTTATAGGAAGGTGGATGAGCAGTTTGTTCAAACAGACTTGCAAAGCCTGGGCCGCGAGAGAGATGTTGGAAAGAAAGATGGGGGTAAAGAGGATGGGAAGGAGGGAGAGATTGCAGACGCGCAGATGGAGGACGGAGAGGAGAAGGAAGAGGCGGGAGAGGAAAAGATTGCTGTGGTGATCAAGTTACAGTTGGCGAGTAGCCAGTATGCTACTATGGCGTTGAGGGAGCTGATGAAGGCGGGGGGTGTTAAGGCGTTTAAGCCTGAGTTTATGGGTGGGAGATAGGTGATGAGGATGCGGGATCATTGGTGATCATGGTGAAAAGCAACGAAAGTCATGGTCATATGTTTTGTACAAAAACGAGGTAAATTGTCTATCGGTGCTTGAAAGGGATATAGTCATCTACGTGTTTGGGTGGAGTGGTGGTGGTGGATTAGTGTTGTATGTCTCCTTTCTGATGTGCGTTCGGATTGGAACTGCCATAGAATGCGGAGCCTTCAGTTTGAGGCGGTAGGTAATGACCCCCCATTACCCCGTACTTCACGACGCCATCGTACCATGCTGCAAGGCATGCCATGCCATGTCAATAGTCTCATCCCCTTTTCCTTGTAACTGGTACTGGTACGACGGAAAACCTTCTTCCGCCGTGTTTACCCGTAGTACAGGATTCACTACTTCCAACCCACAGCGAGCGTTAGCGTTGACAACCCGGGTGGCGGGCCGCCCATGGTACAATCCATTACATAGTTTGCAGTCTAGGGACATTGAGGATACTTTCTTGACGGAAAAATGCATCACAGCCAAGTCACGACAAAGGTCAGCGTTGACAAAACTAGTGGCATTGCCGGACATGGCTGAGAATACTGTCTTGACAGTCGTAGTAATTAAATCCGACGTCTTCTGGGTTGGCTAAAAATACATTGGGGTATAAAACTGATTTTCTTTGTCGTCCATCTAACGACTGGTTTTGATCTCCACGAATGAAAAAGGAAAGGCGTAGCGTCGTTACGGTCGTGTCTGTGTATATGTACAATGTTCAGCTCGCGTTCGGTTTCGAGATGCTCAAACCGCATCCCCTGCGTCCATATATCTCGGCGGCGGCGAAATGGGATCGGACAAGGGTCCAGCATAGTTCACATCTTCGCTCGTGGGCCGGCTGCGGTGTAGTAATGCGCGGCTGAGGCTGAGACGCGACGGTTGGCGTGGTTTCTTCTCCTCCGGCGCCTTCCATAAAGGGAGGTCTGTTGCGTCGGACGAGGTGCGAGTGAGGATAGGGTCAGCGCTGCTGCGTTTCGTGTAGCCCATGTCTGACGGGAGGGGTGTTGCCGCGGTGTTTGGGCGCGTTATAGTCTTTGCTTCGTACATCGATTCCAGTTTTGGTGATGAAGAAGCCTTCTTTTCGATGCCGGTGTATTGTATGCCCAGCTCCGCGAGTAGGAGGTTGTTCTGCGGCGTTGCATGCAAGTTGAGTTGGGACAGGGAGTGGTTCGTTGTTCGTGGAGATGCTCGCGTGCTCTTCATTGTGCCGCTCCTGCTTCCGTCCCTGGTGGTCATGTCGCGTGCTCTTGAGATTCCCATTTTCATGAGTGGGCGGAGGGTTGCCATGCAGCCGACGATGATGCATGTGCCGCATTCGACGGTACTCCATATGGACACGTTGGTCACGTCCCAGAAGAAGTCTTCGAGTTCTGTTAGACCGGTTATGTAAGGGAAGCGGATTCCGGAGCAGATGCAGCCACTGTGATATGTTAGTAGAGCGGTTTGAGAGTGGCTTTAGTCGAGACGTACAGAGCTGCGAGGGATAGGATAAAGCCGACGGAGAATTTGTGCCGCAGATCCATGTTGGCGTACCATAGAATGGGGATGGGTAATAAGAAGAAGACGACGTCTGTCAATGTACTAAAGGTCGCTGTGGAGTACTTCGTAAGCTTGTGTGTAAACAATTCATTCGCGCCACATACCTTGTTGATAGGCAAAGAAATAGTCGACCTGCCGCGATTGGCAGCGACCGATGATCTCGTTGACTGCGTACTTCTCCAAGTTGGGTCCGCATCGGAAGATGACGTAGAAGAATGCAGACATCGATGACACAATGTTGGCAGCGACGGTCACGTAGATGATGATGAAGTGACTGCGCCTGACGACGATGCGGGAGAAGAAGATAGCCAGAGAAATCTTGACCAGCATGATGGCCATGAGATATCCGGTTTCTCTCACAATAACCCACTGTAATGGTTAGTATGATTCGCGACGACAAAGTCAGAATACGCACCTTTGTCACCTTCTGCAACTCATCTGCACTGGTAATCTCGCTGGTTCCGCCAGATGCTTCAACCAACCAAACTGATCCGCAGAACAAAGTGAAAGTCAACTGTTAATATTAGTCATTGATCACTCGGCAGGGGTGACAAGAACCTACACCGGCAAGCAGCATGACGGCATCGTCCCAGCCAAAGCTGCGGATGATACATGTGCGAGTCCATATCCTGAGCAGAATGAATATCCAGGACACAACCAGGAAGGCAATGGTAATCCGTTGTTGCTGTTCGGCGGCCATCGCCAGGTCGGCTGAGCTGTGCACCATGGTGTCGAGAGCTGGACCGAATGTCAAGCTGACGCAAAGCAACGTTGCGCAGTGGTATCAAACGAGAGTAGCGTGTTGCTCGAAGAGAGCAACGTATGGTCGTTCATGAGAAAGATACAACAAGAAACGGCGGGACCTGCATCGAAGGGAAGAACCGGTTTAGTATCCCGCATCATTATGTTGAGTCGAGTTTGGTTGACTATGGCTTGTAGTAGCATGCACAGCGGCCCAGCCAGTCTATCAAGTTCCCAGTAGACTATTGCCCACCAGCGGCCTTCTCCATCCTGTGAGGAGCTCTGGAGCTGTATCCAAAACTCTAATCTGACGGCTGAGGCGAATCCGAACCTTGAGCTATCGTTACTCGTAGTGTAGACGGCGGCGCTGCGGGGACGCTGCCTAGCGTTGCCGCCCCATGTTGGGCTCTACGGGGTCTTCTCCGACACTGGATTAGGAGTATATGCATGGCAAGTATGCAGGCAGACGATTATAAGCGGACGCGAAACATACAGTATGCGTGCGGGGGAGTCGGTGGGGGGGCGTTGAGGGTAGTGTCAGGCACAGGGTGGGTCTGAAAGGGAGAGGGACCTCGGGATTGGTGATCTCCCTGGCGCTTGGACCTTCAGATTTCCAGTTCCAGTCCTGCTTCCATCGCAAACAAGCAAACATGACCCTGGCGGAGAAAGCAGCACGAGGCGAACCGCAGAAAAAGAAACCGCATCGGCCACCAAAAACAGGCCTGGATACCGGAGAGTATCGCCCCTACATCAATATATCGACACTGAAGTTGGGTTCGCACTGTTCGCGTCCGGTTGGGTACCTGGCTCGCATGCACGTGAGTGATCAACACTTTTCCGCACGGTCTACCACATTCGCCTTAGCCAGGGACGCCACGATCCCAAATACCAGATACCCGTGGACCGAGGCGAGCCTAGACAGACGATAGGTGCGGGAGTAGTCGCGACTTGCGAACGAAGGTTTGCACGGAAGCTGCCTGAGGTGTCCGGTCAGGGCAGCCATACAGCACACTCCAGACCCTTTCAGACGCGCTTCACCCCTGCTTGCTGTCGCCACGGGCCCTAGCTACCATCCCCGGAGCTTGCATGCTGTACCTCGTGACGTCAATCTAGCGTCCCTTTACAGCACTTGAGGAAGCGAAGATCAGCATGCCGCCTTCACTTCGCCGACGAGGAGGCCAAGCACACCAACATCGCATGCCCCCGCCCTCACCACCAGAAGCCCAAGACACGTCCAGCGACGCAGACCTAGACGGTCGCCAAGATGTCGAAGAAGAAGAGCAGGATGCCTCCGCCGCCGACGACGACGAAACACTTGGCGACGACCTAATCGGCCTCGAAGGCGATGAAGAAGACCAAGAAGAAGACGACGAAGGCGACGAAGAACTCGGTTCAGAAGATGGTCTCGCATCCCCAAACCTCCCCTCAGATAGTCTACCCAACCTCGATCCCCCACCACCTTACCTCCGCGAAATCTCCACCCTGGCATCCTGGACCGTCTCTTCTTCTAAACCAGGCTGTTCAATTCCCCAACTGCGGCATCCGAATACGAACCTCTTCTGGCAATCCGATGGACCACAGCCTCATTATCTCAACATCCACTTCTTCAAACTCGTTCGTATTGTGGGATTGAGACTGTATCTCGACTTTGAACAAGACGAGAGTTATACGCCTACGAAGATCATCTTCCTCGCTGGCAGCGGGCTGAACGACCTGCAGGAATGGGGCGAGATGCGATTGGAGAGTCCGAGGGGATGGATCTGGGCTGAATTCTCGGGGGTAGGAGATCCGGATAGTGATGATGAGGGTGGAGACGACGATGACGAAGAAGCTGATGGAGGTAACGCAGGCGAACGGCCACAACGTCTCCTCACAGACGCCTTGCACTTGAACGGCGGGAGGAGAGGCAACGACGCATCTTCTGATTCCGAAAACGCGGCGCCGGGCCAGGGAGGGGATCTGGATATGCAAACTCCAGGACAGCAAGACACGCCTATACCTCCCTATCCATCATACGACACCCCCCAACCCACCCAACAGTCACAACCCCCTCCACCAGGCACCCGCACCCGCACCCGCCGCGCAAACCTCCACCCAAACCCCACCGTCACACCAACCCAAAACCACCCCCCATCCACGCCCATCCCCCCTCAAACACAACCACAAACACTCCCTCGTCCCCACCCCCGCGCCCCTTTCGCATCCCTCTCACCCAACCCCGCTCCCCGCCCCGCTCCCTCCAATACTTTCTCAACGCCAAAGTTACCAGTGCTACGAGCGCATCTGGTTCAAATCAAGATATTGGAGAACCATCAGAATGGAAAGGATACGCATTTGCGCGGCTTGCAAATCTTCGCTCGCAACGACGAAGACGGGTTTAAGGGGAGTGGTGGTGGTGGGCAGGGACACAAGGGCGTGACGGCGAGGATAGAAGGAAGTGGATTGCAGGAGATGGTTAGGAGAGAGAAGAAGGAGAGGAAGAGGAGGGAGGAGGTGTTGGAGTTGGGTGGGGGGGTTATGGGGATGGGGATGGGTGGAGGAGGGATGGGGGGTATTAGATAACATCGGGCGTTGAGTGGAGTGATGGAACTAGGAACGCACCGAGCGAGCGATCTGTCAGCTAGTTCCTTCACACCACGGCATTGAACATCAAAAGAGACAATAATCGAGGAATCTGGCATGGAGTAACCGAATGTCAGCATTAACATTCAAGACATTTCAAAGTATCAAGTACCAAGCAACGATGAAGAAATAAAAAATTTAGATTCCATAGCCTACGCCATCCCTTCCATTCCATTCCTTCCCTATCCTGTCCTTCCATTTCCATCATCTCTCGTACATTTGGATATACCTTTCCTCCCAGCTTTTAGTTGTGTATAAATGTCCGGCATGACATCGATTCCCTCAAAAAGCAAGATACAGATACATATGTGACCGGATATCTCGCGATCTATAACAGGGCGCCTAGGAAAATTTGCTTTCCAGCCCTAGAGGCAGGAGAGACAGCGTGAAGCCGAAGTCGGCATGCTGCTTACACAGGACTGAGCCTGTTGTGGTTTGTGGCTCACTGGCGACCTAGATGAACAGTTCTGCTCATCTAGAAAAGACCCTTACCGTCCTTCTCCCCAAGTGTATTCTTCAAATCCTTAGGCTCAGCCTCCTTCTCCGGCTTAGCGACCTGCTCGTCACTCGGGCCATTCTTCTTGTTTTGCTGCTTGCGCGGCAACTTGCTCGGACTGCGATTGCGGTCCATCTTCTCCTTGTTACCATTCGCATTCTCCTTCTCCTTCTCCTTGACATCCTCCTCGTTGTCCTCGTACGCCTGCTCGAGCTTCTCGCCAGCAGCCTCAGCCTTACCAACAAGCTCCTTAGCAATCTGCCTAGCCTTCTTGCTCGTCGCATCAGCGCCCTCGTCAAGTTCTTGCAGTTTCTGGCTCACGCGGCGGTTTACATTTTCGAGGAACTTTTGGTTGGCGGGGGACATGCTGCCCTTGCGCTCGTCTTTGATGTGGCCGTTTGCGGGCTTCCTTCCGCGGACGGCGTCTCTAGCGCGGTTCACGCCCGAAGAGATGGCGTCTTCGGCGGATTTGTCGAGAGAGTCGAGTTCGCGCTCTACGTTGCGGCTGGCGTCACCGGCGGCGTCGGAGATGGTGCGGTGCTTGAAGTTCTGCTTGGAGTTGGGGGTGGAGCGGCGGAGGTACGACTTGAAGAAGAAGCGCATGAAGAGAATGGTGAGCGGGGCGAGGTAGATCAGGTTGACGTAGATGGCGAAGGCTTGGCCCGAGGTGTCGACGCAGGGAACGGTCTGGTACTCGGTGCGGTAGAAGGTCCTCTCGACTGTCTCGTGGGGGTGGAAGAAGTCGTGGACTGCGTTGTGGGTGGGCGCAGGCTCTCCGGCAATGACTTGCTGCGGCTGGCGAACGGGGATGGGCTGGCCAGGGACGGGGATGTTCTCTGCGAGACCTTCATCGCCAGCGGCGCGGTAGATGAGCTTCCTCAGGAAGGCCACAGCAACACCAGTCACGGTGGGCAGAGCTTCGGCAACCGACTCGGTAGCAGAGGCAACTGCGGATGACACGCTGGACGAGACCACCTTGGGCGCGACCTTCTCAGCAACCTTGTATGCGACCGAAACGGGGACGGTGTAGGAGATGAAGAGGTGGATAGCGGCGAAGGCGGATCCGACGAGGAACTGGGTGATTTGGAGGGTGGTGAGAGTTCGCTTGACGATGTTGGGGACGCGGTAGCCGAGCGCAGAGACGGTGTAGTAGGTGTACTAAACGATGTTAGTGAGGGTTTTCTGTGTGTTTTAAAAAAGCTGCTTACCATCATGGCGTGGATTCCAGAGTTGACCGTGGCAAACATCCAGATAGGAGGCGACATGAAGCGCATACCAGCCCACATGGACAACATAGCGCCGGCATGGTGGTACTTCTGGAGGGTAGTACTGCGCTTGCCCTTTGCGAGAATAATGGCCGTGTCAAGGACCTCGTAGAACTTGGAGAGGTAGAACCACCAGCCCCAGAAAGCGAGACCCTCGTTCCAGATCCTGCCAACGTCGGTGGTGTCGGGCAGGCCGTTGGGGCCAATCTGAACCTTGGAATTGAGGCTGCTCCAGCTGTCGTTGACGTTGCTGTAGGTGACGGCGTCGCCCAGGCCGCGGGGGCCGTGGATCTTGCAGAGGGCGTCGATGGTGCCGACAACGGCGTTGGGCTCGCTGTAGTGAGGGAACGAGTGCTTGAGGCAGCGGATCATGGCCACGCACGTCACGGCCGAGTAGACGGCGAGGAAGACATTGTGGAAGATGACAAAGGCGTAGAAGGGGCGGGTTTTGGCGATCCTCCACGGCTTGTTACCGTGCTGGCGGTTGTACCAGTTGACGTACGTCACGGCCACGAAATAGACGGAGGCGATGGTCAGCGGGACCTTGTACGACAGCGCGCCCTGGTAGATGTCTTCGGGGATGGGGAAGGGGTTCTGGAAGGTCGACTCGCCCGACCATGGCGGCGGAATGGGCGAGGGCGCGGCATCGGGAGGGAACTGGAGGACAGCCCTCGACGGCCAGTCGCCGGGGTGGAGGGAAGGGCCTGCGCCGGACATGGTGGGCGTGGCGGCGGGAGACGATGCGCGGGTGGAGGGGCAGGTGGTGGCAGCACTCAATGGGCGGGTGGTGGGTGAGGTGAAGGTGTTGGCCAGGCAGGCGCAAACAGGGTGCGGCAGAGGCAGAGGGTCTGGGGGCCGCTGGGGTTTTTCTGTGGTCCGATGAGGTCAATGCCCAACGGTTGTGCTAAACTTTATCGCGAGAATCGGCCCTCGGAGCTCTGGGCGTGCCTATCGTCGGCGCAAAGCTGCGATAGAGTTGGTGTTGATGGTATTCGGAATCTCGCTAGGCACGCGATGCCACCTAGGTGTACTGCTTGGGCTACACGCACGAACCCAGGGCAAGGCGCACAGGTTATATCGTAGAATTAAGTGCACAGATATGCCCGGAGCGAGGACGCATGCAGTAAAGGTGCGTCGGACAAGGAGCTAGAAGCAGCAGGCAAAGGCTTCTGGACGTCCCTCTTGGTTATGCTGAGCGTGACGGGCCAATGGCGTCGCGACCAGCTACCGAGGCGAATAATCACCACCTCCCACTGGACACCCGCCTCGACAAGACCCTCTTGAAGTTTATCTAGAATTTACATCTGCTCGCAAGTCTAACGCCATGGGGTAACAGGACTATACATCCCGTCTTGTCGACGAAAAGGCGGTCGTCATCTTGCGTTGTGCGATTGTAGAGATGCATGCTGCAAAATTTCTGCAAGGATGCTGTGAACCTGTTGAGGGTCCGGCTAAGCGCAAATCTGGGAGCAAAAGCCACCGACGCCGTAACTGGGAAGAGGCAGGGTGACGTGCCGCAGCCACATCTGGGGAACAGGTTTAGTAGCATGTACACTGGTAATATTGCTATCTCGCTCAATCAACTTGATTGTTGGTATCTTTGGATTATTGGTAGACTATGGGTAGAGACTCAAAACTTCGGCTTGCTACTCAGAGGAATCGGCGGCGGTTCACCCGAGCCGTCGCTCAGTTCCTTCTTCTTGGGCGGTGGCGGAGGCGGTGCCTTTTTTCCTAGGCCTCCCGCACTACTTTGCGACGACGACTGCGCTGGGCCCGGGGGTGCACTCCCCGATGCGAAGTTGTTCATTTTGCCAGCAATTCCGTACTTTTGGTTTATAGAGTTGGCCGACTTCCACCCAGACGCGACCTGATCTCCATGCCGCTGCTGGAAGTTGTTGGCAGTTGATGCCGCTCCTTTCAAGTCGGAAGCTGATACCTTTGACGGATCATCGCGTAGGCTGCTGGCGGTCCGCAGTGCTGCCTGCTTGTCTGCCCACGACGTGCCAGTGGCTGGGGGAGCTGCTGGTGATTTTGGCCCAGACATACTTGCGAACCTACTCTGCAGCTCGTTCATTTGTGAGCCGCGACTAGGCGGGGCAGGAGGTGGTAAGACAGATCTTGAAGCTGAGTTCTGTCGCGGTGGAACGGGCGGTGATGGGTTTGCGCGAGGCGGTACTGGAGGAGAAGCTGTCCGCCCGATACCAAAGCCCGACACCGAGACACCTGCTTGACCCAGGCGACCCAGAGCACCTTGGTTCAGCACTCCCTGCTCAGGTCTCGCCTCTTGTGTCGCCTCATTGTAGGTAGGTGGAGGAGCCGGTGCGAATTCATCGGGGTTCGAGTTCTGGCGCGGTGGTAGCGGAGGCCGTGGGGGCAGGCTGGGCTTTGGTTTGGCGGCACCTGTTGTCGGTGGTGTCGCAGCGCCAGGTCTGAACGCAGGCGGCTTGGGCAGATGCGCTGTGCTCAACCCCGTAGTGTCGGGTCGGTATGGCCCTGGGGCTGGTCTGTTTGCTTCTTCCTCCTCCCTCCTCCGAGCCTCTTCTCGCTCCTGCAGTCTTTGCTTTGCCGACCCAGCAGGTGCAGACGACGGTCCGGATGGTGCAGATGCTGCCGAACCGCCGCTGTAGTCGAGTCTCTTGGGCGGCGGAGCAAACTGCGAGGGGTCTTTCAGGGATGATAGTGGTGCTGACTGGTGATCGCGGGCGGCTTCTGCATGGGGGTCTTTACCCTGTGCCTTTCCAACCCATCCTTTCTACACACCGTTAATCCACGGTCGATAAGGAGGAAGGCAGGCTTACATACCACCTGTGTAAGTTTCGAGTCGCTCGCTCCGCCTCCACCGCTCCCACTGTTAGTGCGATTCTTCTCGGGATGCCAGCCTCCTTTGGCGACGCTCTTGAATTTGTCCATGCCGTGTTAGCGGAGGAGTCTGGGGTTAAACATTGGCGTCGTGAATGCCAGCGGATAGCGGAACCGATGCGTGCGGGCCGATGAGATCATCAGCCAAGCGGGCCTTTAGCACATGTCAGCTCAAGCCGGCACGTCGGTCGGACTAATGCCCTGGGACTGGCTGACAACACGCAGCAGAGTTCCATCGGGACATTGAATGCCGCATGACGGTGCTGTGAATGCTGAGTCTGCGTGGGAACGCTCCATGTGTTTGTCGTGTAGAAAGATTCGAGGCCGCCCGTCAGCAGGCGCCACACGTGCTCAGCGGAGACTCACAACACCCGGACTTGAGAACCTCCCGCACTGCAGCTGCAATGCATGGCTTAGTTCCGTGTTTCATGTTTGCTAGCTGCAGCTGAGGGGAGTTTGTCGCGATACCATGCCTCAACGGTACCCACTTGCAACATCCAGGACGAACAACTGCAGCTATAGCCTGTCACAGTCAGCTCTATCGTCCCGGCCCTACTCCCATCCAATCACCCACCGCGATACGGGCACTCCAAAAGATCTGCATACCAGCTCAGTCGGATGTGCCGGACTATCCTTGCGATTGTTTGTTCAACTTCCCGTCACCACAACGAAGACACCATGAGTATGAAAGCGGCATTCCAGGCGATATAACGAACAAACGCCGTCAGACTGCGCTCAGCACGCAGATACGATTGCATCATACTAAGCTTTGTTAGATCGACGGCTAGACATTAGCCAGGCTAAATTTACCCCCTCCCGAGCAGGTGGGGTTTGTTCGTCTTATAGGCGTCGAGGCTGAGTCCGTCTCTCCCCAGCATCCCAGCATGTAGCCAACCGCGCCGACTCTTTGCAGCCGGCCCTTCGGACTTTGATTCTGTTGGCTTGACAGCTTGCATCGCACACATGTTGCCAGACAACGGGTAACATGTCTGCGCCACCCCAGCCGGGCGGCCACTTCTCAAAGGATTGCCCTCCCCTCTCCGTGTCCACTTTGCATCGCCTTTCAAGACCAACAAGACGCCCATCAATCCTCCCAGTCTAGGAGTCCAGCAGAAGAAACGACTCGCTGCCTAAGGATACATAGTGTGCCGTTTTCGCGTCATCGATTGGACTACCAACCTTGGAAGGTCACGCCCAAAACCCGTTCTCGGCCCCGCATCTCCCATCACTGGTCACAAAGTGGAGCATCACCACCACCACATTCCAGCTCCCCGCCTCGGTCATATCTAGGTGTCAGGCATCTCCGTCTGATTCCTGTCTCCTTACTGGTGTCGTCCCAACACACCACTGCGGCTCGTCCATACACAGCTAGTTGCTCGCGTCAGCGGTTCGTCCAGCCGCAATGGCTCCGCCTAGGAAAGAGGAATGGGACGAAGATGAAGATGACAGAGGGCCGCCCTGGCCCACGGAAACTGAAAGCGATGATGAGATAACGGTTTCTCTGGTTCCAGTCGTTATCCCAACTGCTGTTCCATCGGTCGAACCAACATCGTATACTGCGATGCCGTCGATCACCCAAGTGACGAACAGTGTATGGAACTCCGAACTCTTCAGCCAACCCTCGCCGCCTCCCAAACCTGTTCTACCAAACGAAAGACCCCCTGGGTATCCTTCGAATCGTCCCTGGCCTCCTCCTCCATATGGACCCACCCCATCGACTCAAAATTGGCAAACCTCCGCTTCTGCAACAACACCATACGCCGACCACTTGCCCACAACTTCACCATGGACAACGTCAACGTTAACATTATCGCCCGATACCTTCGGACCACCATCCCCAACAAACATCTTTCCCGGCGCAACCTTACCTCAACCTGAGAAACACACGAACAATACACCCATTTACGCCGCCGCAGCTATCATACCCATTGTTGTACTCGCAATCATGGCCAGCGTGACCTTCCTCTGCGTGCGCAAACGAAAGAGACGGCGCGCCGCTGCTCTAGCCACCGAGCGCGAGGTGCAGGAAATGAAAATGACGACTCCATCTCAGACATCGCAACCACACGGGAACGAACACGTGCACCCATACATCGCACCGCCTTCAAAACCTCCTCCTCCATCACACCCCCCAGTCCTCCCACCAATCCCCACCTCCCTATCCCTATCACACCACCAACACCAACACCAACACCAACGTAACTCCCACCTCCTCCCCCCAACATCCACACCCAGCGCCTTCCACCCCATCATCCTCGGCCCCATCTCCCACTCCAACTCCAACGGCGCCTACCTCACCGGCATGGATACCTCAGACATGGTCTCTGTGTCTTCCAATACGCTCAGACCGATTGAAGATCCCTTTGGCGATAACAGTAGTTTGAGTGAGCCGCCGCCGCCGTATCGACCTTGTAGTTTGCCGCCGCCGAGTTTTACTACGGAGAGGGCGAGTGGACGTTGGAGTGGTGGGGGCCCGCCGAGTTTTACGACGAATTCTTTGCGTAGTGCTGGGCCGCCTAGTTTCTCGAGTGGGAGTAGTCTGATTGAGAGGGAGAGGGAGAGGGAAGGCGGTGGTGGTGCTTGGATGGGTTCGAGGGCGCATCTCATTGAACGGAGTCCTTTTGATGATCCGGATGATGGGGATAGAGACGATGGTGTTTCGGAGCTGAGTAGACCAACACATGGGAGGGTTGGTGATGGGAATGGGGATGCTATGTCTGCTGTGTCGGATCTTTCATACCAGCGAGAGACATTTGATGAGTTTACTAGGAGAGGGTTCTCTTAAGTGATCAAGGGAAGCAGTATTTCTGATTCGGAGTGTACATAGTTTCATGGAATGTATTTCGTTAATCACCCTGCCTACTTCTGCCTCGTTCTATAGCTGTTCGTCATGATAGGTTATTCTCGTGGTTAGCTTCCGAGGAATCTAGGAGCGAAATGCCAAAAGCAGATTGAAGGAAGTCTGAAGAATTGCTGGAACATACACAGTAGGCTTAGAGGATGAAGATGAATGCGGCATACAATCTGTTATCGCTACATTAAGGGTGGTGGTGGAATCGATGAGGTCAGAACGTGCTGGAATAGACGCAGTAGCAGTAGTAGCAGTAGTAGCAGTAGAAGTAGTAGAGTAGCAACATCGAAGTTAAGGTACATACAATTCCATACCTAAGTACTATGACGTATTTTGGTGCACTCCACCAAGCCACTCATCTCGGCTAGGCCCCTCACTCGTTGTTCCTAGTAACACCTGAGACAGCCAAACGCTCAACAACCCGCGACCAATAAACCTAGCGACACCGGACGAACCGAAGCCTTACACTATCTTATCTCCCGCGAACGATGTGGAGGTGGCGCTGCGCTTGCTTGGAAGAGCAGGTGAGTATCGTGTGAAGATCAGCTTAGAATGGTTCGCGCGCAATCGTTCCTTCGACTTTGGGAACGCTATAGTATTTTCGCGAATTCCTCACCAACCACAGCCCCCAGATTGAAAGAATGGAAGAACTGAGGAGTTGAAGAGGGGTTGGTATGGGTTGGATGGATTGGATGAACGGGTTGGAAAGAACGATTGGTACCTTGCATGAAACGGGTGGCGGCTAGTGTTGGCGTGAACGGCTATCGAAAAGTTCAGCTCACATGTTAATCGCAGTGGGTGTTGAGGTACGAGGTGGGATGCTTGCCTACCCCGCGATTCATGCTGAGATGGGATATCTTTGTTGGAATGTAGATCTACATTTATCAAGCAGACGAATAATTAGACAATACTCACGCATTCCCTACAATTCATGCAGCTCACAAACATACATCGATCTTGGGGCCAAAAGCATGCCTCCTCCAGAGTCCACACTACATCAAATGCGGCAAGTGCTATCGTGGCCCATTTCTCCGCTGCCCTGCCTGATTTAAAAATCTAGAGCGTCCCTCGGACCATGATTCGCCGGGAGCGGGTAGCTTTTATCCAGGTACGTGGGTTTTCTGGCATGATGACGGCTAGATTAATCATTTGCCAGCTGGCAGTCACTTTTTTTTCTTGGTTGCTTATTTGCGGCGCGGAGGGATTCCGGAAACGTTGTGGGGTGGAAGGATTCAGGAGTGCATGGTCAGGCTGCATGATTGATGGAATGGAGCTCGAGGACGGGTGCTAGTATGTTGTAGATGGTAGCTGGTAGATGATTTACGCTTGCTCAGGAGGTTGATGGAGAAGGGCTGCGCTGGTTGGTGGGCCAAATCAACGGATTAGCGTCGGCATCTAGGCATTGACCTCGTTGACCTGTCATTTCTACCCATCTCATCCTTACGGCACGCATCACCCAAGCCATGGTGTCGTTCGTTCCGTGTCCGTTCGCGACTTAGCTCATCGTTATGTTTGGCCCCATTCGCTGCTAGGCGCATGGCTGCGGTTGGGTGAAGCGTCGGCTTCCTTCGCCTGGCTGTGCGTGCTGGCTGGCTGGCTGCGGCGACGACAAAGAGCCTCTCTTCCATGCTTCCTCCCTGCCACGCCCACCCAATTATGACAGCCTCGCTATATCGCCCTCGCCGGCCCATGCACCTGCGGGCTCGGTACCTGAGCTAGACGCCTCCTAGCCCTCAGGAGACTTGGCCTAAGCCGCATTCCGGGTGCTGCTCAGGCGGTGCTGCCAGTGTGTTGCGGAGTGCTTGCTGCTGCTGCTGCCAGCTGCGGGTCACGATCGGGACTATCAATTCTTCATCTTTGCCGAACTACAACCTTTGCAACTGCAGCTTCAGCTTCCCCGGCCCCACCAGCTGCCTAGTACGTGAGAAACCTTCGCCGTGCCTGGTCACCCAAAGCAAGCAACAGGTGCCTCTTCACAACCACCACGCTGTGCTGACGCCCTCGCTCGGTACCTGCTTCGACGACGTCTCACAACGCTGTCACATCCCCTGCTGCTGCTCTAGTGTACTACCCAACAGGTCTCACAGCTTCGCGTCTAGCTGTCTGCGTTTGCGAGAACATCCCGCCGTCAACAAAGAAATCCATCCAGGGCGCCTTTGTCTTCACCACCCGTCGACCCAACCCCGCCGAACGCCTCCCTCGACTCGTGGACGATCCTCGACGTCTTATATTACTGCTACATGGTCGGGAAGGAAGGACATTGTGTCAGGGCTTCGTGTCATTGGGCTCGCTATGAGTTTGGATCAGCACATATATGGGTACGGCTCTCTTCTACCTTCCCATGTGGCGGAAGACGTGTAGCGTTCGGCTGGTGCAACGAGCTTCATCTGCATACCTCCGGCCGTCCTTGGCTTCATGTCATGTCGGACCAGACTATGTCCCAATCCAGGTCTAGGGTAGGCAGAGGTCAGGCAGCACCGCACGGTTGTCACTTGGAGCTCGTTGCCATCATCCCTTGCCATGCTATCCCAAGAATACCTTTCTTTAGACTTCTTCCGCTCCTTCCCGTTCTGTTGATAGATTTCACTTTTGGTTTTCCTCATGTCTCGGCTCGCATCTGCAAGTGCCCCAGGCTAACGTGGGTCGCGTGCTAGATCGACGGACTGGCATCTCCCAAGTCCCTCCTCCACTCCCAAGTCGCTGACGTTCCCTGACGGATCTCTCAAAACACCAAAGACCGAGTCGTTTCCCCACTCGCACTTCCTCGACGCCTGGGCCACCCCACGACCTAATGGGCAGCACACCCCGGTGCAGACTCCTTCCTTCACACTCTCGACGCCCATAGGCCGGCCGTCGAGCTCGTACAGCCAACCCGTCCGCACCCCCGAAGACCCAGAGTTCCATGTCAACCACTTCGCACCGCAAAACCTACCTCTTCCGCCGGTCGACGTGTCCCGAAGGCTCTCGTCCTCGCCGGGCCCTAATCAGCTGAGGAAGGTTGGATCACAGGGACAGTTCGGCTCTCGTCCTGTCAGCATGGACTTCTCGCAGATGCAAACGCCACCTCCAACGAGGGACGCCTCGTCTAGAAGGGGTGTGCAACAAAGTGGACATGGAGTGGCAACACCAGCTACGGTGGTGCACAGGACGCCCAGCCAACTGCCGGAATCCTCAGGAGCTCTGTTTGATCAGACACCGTTTGGCTTCGCTGATCTGCAGTACACTCCACATATGATGCAGTTCCCCAGCGGTGGTCCAATGTCTGCGCCACCTATGCCTCAGTCGAAGCTGTTCTGGGACCCAGCGCATGATGGCATGCAGATGGATCTAGATGTGCCTCTGGGTGTAGACCCCTTCGGTCCTACCCCGCATAGACCGCAGCACGACATGAACTGGCAAGCGATGAACCATCCTTTGGCTAACATGATGCAAACCCCAGTGTTCCAGGGCTTCCAAGCTTCTCCCATGCCAGCGTCGTTCGCGAATACACCCTCGCAGCAGAGACACGGCTCGAGAAATGGCTCTTTTGTATATACAGCTGCAGGTGTCGATCCCAACATGCTGCTCAGCTTCTCCAACCCCGATATGACTGGTTCTTTTGGAAGCATGCCGCAGCAGCCAATGCTCGACATGTCAAGACAACCTTATGAGACGCAACTGCGCGATGCAGAAAATGAGAGGGCAATGGCGAAGAAGGCTAAGAGTCAGCATTCACGCAGCAACACAGCTTCGTCGTCGGGTTCAGCGGAAAACGCGAGACCTGTGCTGCAACGGAGCAACACCGACAGTGGGCCGAGAATAACCAGAGTAATGGACCCTCGGATAGCAATCCCAGCTAATGCTTCGACGATTCCCCGTCGCTCATCGCCACTGAAGCGTCAAAGTGGCGGATCACTGAAAGCGATACCTGAGATTAGAAGACCCCGTACACGGCTGATCATCGACGAGAGTGGTACGGCTCGCACAGAGACGATACCTTCTGGAGATGATGAGACTCCCAGGAACAGACGGCAGACTTCGCAGCAAGATCTTCGACGCCAATACCCCGGACTGTACGAGGAGCAAGACAGCGAGTCGGACGACGATGAGCCAGCTCCAATCGTCAGCCGCAACCCATCCTTCGTCATACCCCAACCCGAACGTCGAGCGACGAAACACGCCCGAGCAGACAGCGGCGGACTGGAACGAGCCAACTCCTTCAAAATGGCGCGCTCCGTCTCCGCCTCCCGACTCGCATCCGACGCCCTCTCCAAGTCCTCTTTCGAAACGCTACGATCAACCCGCCGCTCCGCCGCTGCCGCCGCCGAGAACACCATCCGTCGCTCCAGCGCCATGGAGCGCCCCAGCCTCCGCGAACGAGACCCCGAAGACATACACATGCCCGACTCCCCCGGTGACGCACTCGGCGCCTTGAAGAAAGTCGTCGGCGCCCGCCAACAACGCATCGGTACGCTAGCATAACCTGTCGCTTCCACTTCCTTCGACTGACAAGTTCAGAACGCGCATCGCAAAACACACTGCTCGCGCATAATCAACGGTGGGCGCAGGCCTCGGCTGATATGTCCACCCACCCCCCTCCATCACACAACCAACTTCGCCAAGCCCTGTCGCACGGCGCCTACGACCCCTACTCTAATTCCTTCAACGGCTCGCCGACGACTACTACAACGCCCTCGACGGAATGCAGTAGTAAGAGTAATGATAGCACGAGGTGCGTGTGCGATGGGTTGGTCGATGATGCCGATACGTTGATGGTGCAGTGTGAAGCTTGCTTCAAGTGGTTGCACATGGGCTGTGTGGGGTTGAAGGAGGAGTGGTTACCTAGGGTGTTTGTTTGCGTGTTCTGTAAAAGTGGGAAGGGGGAGAGTCCGTTGAAGGGGAAGAGGGGTGGGAGACGGTGATGGTGCTGTGGGTTGGGATGTATAATGTACCGTGTGTTGTATTGGACGGGAGAGCAGTGTTGAAGTGGAAGGAGCTTGCTGTGCGAGCTTTGAGACAGGCGTGGCATGAGTAATGAATGGCAATTTACGAGATGATGTTTGGATGGTTGTACAATTTCGGTGTTTGGTACCTAGGGCTTGAATGGAGGTTTCTGGGGTGGAGATGTGGTTGATGGGGGAGAGTAATGAACATAAGATTACATCGGGTATGACTGCTACTTCACGTTCATACCACGCGTACTTCGACTCCATGGAGGGGTGAGGTACTGATAAGACAGCGAGTCGTGATCGTTGTGGACTTGGTAGGTAGGGCAGGATGAGACATCACACACGCATGATAGTTCAAGATGTGGTGCACTAGGGGCTGAGGACTGCATATACGTTTGTACAAGAAGGGTATTAACTAATACAAGACTAGGAAAGATACGTGGTGTACACAAGATAAGTTCGATCGGGGGTCGAAATTAGGACATTGGTTGCTTGCAGCGACGGTTGCTATAAGGCTTTCTGCTAATCTATAACCTGCTAGCCCTGCAAGTTGATGCAATAGTCCTCAGCCTCGAACAGACTCAGCTTCCTGAACAGTGCCCTTCCTATCTGTACGTAACTTCCATGCCCAGCCTGCCCGCCCGTTTGATGTAGCTCATTGCTGTCGAAACACAGCGTCACTGACGTTGCGGTTGTTTTGTGCGTCGATTGCGTTCATAACCTGCTTGAACACAAAGAACCGGATCTCTTCGATCAACTTCTCGCGGTCATGTCCTTGGCGACGATTGAGTGGTTGTCGATGAAGGTCTGGAAGAGCGGGGCTGCGTAACTGACACAGATGACGACAGTGATGGCCTGGATGATGAGCATGATGATGGCTCTGGTGCTTTGCCAGCGTACGTGCGCCGCCGCTTGGCCTGCTTCGTCCATGCGAGACTGCACTTCTTCGCTGCGTACACCAGTGGCCGGAGTAGTCCAGTCTGGAGGGGAAGGCTTGAACAGGTTGGTGATATCAGTCCAGGTTGACGTGGATGAAGCGGTAGGATTTGCCGGTGCCGGTGCCGGTGAGGTGACTGGTGAATTGGGCGTTGTGCTTATTTTCTCTTCGATCTCGTAAGTGGTGGGGGGGTTGACTGAGAAGCCCATGGTGTTTGTGTTTCGTGCCTTCGTGACGGTGTAGAGAGAATTTGATGGCGGTGGTGAAGAAGAAACAAGAGTGAGAAGGGGAACGGCCTCCTCTTCATCGTACATGATGGCTACGTCAGCACCTGGTGCGTGTTTGTGAGACGAGATGCGATGGGCAGGAGTGTGCGAGGTGGAAATCTAGGAAGGGCAAGCGCACCGGGGTTTTACAGAGCAAGTGCGAGGCCTTGCTAAGACAGCAACTATGGTTGGCACTGCCACACTACCCACTCAAAAATGCGCATATTACTATGAAATAACCGTGCATTTGAAAGGGTTGGGGTCGGGTTTTCGTTCAGCCGCAAAGAGGCACGGCATATGAAAAGATTGATTTGAAGAAACCGTGCCAAACCATCTGTCGCTGGAGAACTCAACCTGAGGCATCGTTAGTTTTGGAAGAGGGAGTGAACGTTCTCCGTACGGCGTCTGCGCGTCGCTCCTCTTCATATTCATCCCTCTACTTAGCTACAAAGACCCTCTTAGCATCCTTTCCCCCGCGATGGTTACGCGACTAATCTGGACGAAGAGACCAATGTACAGGATTTCAGTACACGCTTCGCAATCCTCTTACTGTTCCACAAAGTCGTCGAAGATGGAGGAAAAGACTGGAAGGTGACGATTTGGAGAATTTATTAGCAAATATACAGCTCTTGATCTCAGCAACCTACCTAGGTAGAGACTGTGCTAGAATCTTTTGCGCGTCCATGTCGTGACAAGGGGAAGTTGACGATGTTCCTCTCCTATGCGCGGCGTTCGTAGGAAGGGGGGTACGATAGTCGCCTTGTGCCTTCCAAGCTCTTGTGTTGCGGATATCTCTCATCCGAGAGGGCCTGATTGGATGGGTACAAGTGAATTGCGAAAGTGGCGAGTCCCGTCGCGATGGGCCATTTGTACCTTCCGAAACAACAGCGAGAAGCCGACATTCTTCACTCCCTGGATGGACGTTACGCTCCTCCAGGCGAAGTTTATTGGTTGTAGTAATGCACAAGCAAAGACGCCTCATAGGCTCCTCTGCCGATGTGTGGCTGAACCAAAATCCGACCCCAACTTTGGTCCACCCAAGCCACTCTCGCTACCTATCTACGCGGAACTACGCCCATGCAGTGCGCTTCACAGCCCCTATGAAGTACTGGACACTCCGCCACATCCACGGTTCTCATGTCTCGTGTGATGAGAACCTCGTACGTAGTAAAAGCCTGGTTATTAGTTGAGAGGCTCTACTACGTGGATGTGCGGAAATTAGGTAGGTAGTGTGGGCGGTCAACCAAGGTTACCATTGTGGCAGGGCATCGAGTTTACTCTTTAAATTTAGTCGCGCTCCTACGTATTTCCTTCGTCTATCTACTTTTACCCATCATACATCATCCTCCAGTGTATACCAGGTACAGACATGACTATTATGTACGATACAAAAGAGACTATTCCGCTTCTCCCTCTTGTGTCTTCTTCACCACGGCCAACCACTCCTTGCTCCACGGCCAGTGACAAGCAAGACGAGCAAAGCAACATGAGCACTCCGACCAACCCACCGTCAAGGCCATCCCCTCTCCCAACGTCGGAATGGACCCAGTTCGTCAGGTCTTCGAGAGATGACACTCCCCCTCGCTGGGCCACCCCAGCCACTGGTGTACGCAGCGCCGCTCATCAGATGATCCTTGATGAGAACGACCAGAGGAACCGGGCAGCCAACGCAAAACATGCATGGGATTTCGCGGTATTGGTGGTCAAGACTATTGCCGTCCTCATCATATACTTCCACTTCATATCGCATGTCAAGGGCTCGGTAAGTCTTAGCACAAGGATACCGTTTAGCAGAATTATGCTAATGATCTCATTTTTGCAGGCCAAGGACACCACTGCCATCCGCCAGTCCGCCCCCGTCCTCGACTACGATACTATTCGCGAGTCTCTATATGCCGACCTGCGTAAGGCCGTGTTCGAAGATGTTAAAGAAATGGTCATTGCAGCCAAGTTTATTGTCCGCAAAGAATAGATATGAGACAAGGCGGGTGATGGCGCAGATGGCAGAGAACGCACATTGGGCTGAGGAGGATGTGAGGAGGCGGCCGGTAGGCAGATGGCAAGCATGTAGTGGCAATGAGAATACAATTGCTCTAATCTTCGTCCGATGAGCAGGCTTGCCAGTAATGTGAGGATTACGATGCTCATTCGTTTCAAATAAACCAGAGGCATGCGAGGCGGCGTCGATAATGATAGTGAAAAAGCGAAGTGCATGATCATCGAGGCCATGCTGACGCTGTGTCATTGTGGTGTGAGAACACGGCTATGGGGAATGATGTTGGGGGGATTGGCTGAATGCGAACTCCGTGAAAACTTTATTATGGCATGTGGAAGCGATCATGACTCTGAGGTACCATCGCGTTGCAGCAAACATAACACCAGATGTGTAGGGCAAAGATGTGCGAGACAGCCGAACGTTGGAGAGTGAGGCTGCTGGCCCGAGCCTTGCATTCAAAAACGGCGAGTTGATGAATGACGTATCGTTCATGTGTATAGGAGGCCAGACCAGGTCAATTATCGGTTTGCGCAACGACCCAATTGACGAACTGTAGCTCGGTTACGAAGGCTGTCCCATTGTCTTCACGCTGGCGATGGCCAGTAGGTGTCAAGATAACCTGTATGCTGAACGAAACCCTGTCCTTCCGAGGTCTCAAGACCAACTATTACTCGCATCGTCCCACCACTAGTTCTTGTGCGGTAATCTACTGAGTGTGTTTTGTACTTGGTGTCGGCGGCGTATGTGATATAGTGTATGAGGACCACCTTTGACGCCGGGATTGTCTTCGAGCCCCCGGATTCTCGCTCAATCGAGCCACGATCGCGTCATACTCGCGGTTAAGTAATGCGATCTGTTCGTCCGTCAAGGTAGACCAAAACTATGTAGGGCATTAGCATACTTAGTTTCTTTGCAAAAAGTATAACCATATATCAAACATACCTGTTCAGTTCCTGGTGCGGCGTCGATTGCAGGCGTGGTCTTGATTACTGCCTTGGCTTCTGGCGCGAGAACACAGCGTACGTCTGAGACCATTCCTGCTATCAGGTATACCATGAGAGCGAGGAAGAGTAGTTTGGTAAAATGAGACGCCATTCTCAGTATTCTCATAGCGCGTTCGTGGTCGTCCTTCGCGCGCTGAAGTTCTAGTCGAAAATGCTCCCTCTGGCACTGGAGGTCAAACTGGAACTGCTCTTCAGCCGTTCGAGTTTGAGGGGTTGGAACAAGCCATGATGAATTCGGTGTTGATGAAGTGTTCGGTACGTAAAAGGGGAGCTGTTCGTCGTACATGACTGTGTATTCGTGAGCTATAGCTTTCGGTGTTGAAGTTGCAGAAGTGGGAATGTATAGCTAAAGTCGCAGAGGACTGCCTGATTTTGTATACGAAGTGCGATAGCTGCGCCACAGGTGAGCCGTGGTAGATTGTGGTTCCGCTACCAGATGGTTAGTACTGTTATAACACCGATCACCTGGGCACCGCCATTCGATGGAGCGAAGTCCGACTACCGGACTAGAGCTCGCCCTGCTATGCTGCCTGCCTAAATGGCACAATTCGGCGATTTTTAAAATACGTTCGTGATGATTACACACAAGTTTTTGCGTTCGTTGATGCAGGATATCGCTCATTGTAGCCGTTCGGGCCAAGTCTGGGGTGCTTGTGTCATTGGTACCGAAGGCAGCGTCGACCTTAACCATACTGCGAGCTCAAGGCGCGAAAGCAGCGACAAGATATGAGAGACGCGATGCTGGCGAAGCGTACGGTGATGAAAGAGAAAAGGGTATGTCGCTTGCAGTTGCCGTGCAATAAGCCGTTCAGCTACCCCGGATTCGTTGCGCCAACTATGACGCTTCGGTCGATCTTCACCCCGCATGTCGATTTATCCTCCAACACGAACGCTACTAGCCCGTGTCGCATGCACACCGTTGCATCAGCATATTACTACGACTAACTGCCATCCCAATTGACGAATCGCGTGCGATTCTCGGTCGTCGTGAGATGCTGATCTTTACAGCGGGCCGACATTCCTGCACGGTTGTCGGCAACCGCCCTCGGCTATATGGGATGGGTGTGCGCTGGTGTATGTCTTCGTCGCATGACGGTCGTTGAATGATGTACATGGCGCGAGCTACCCCGGTCCATGCTTGGGAGTACGGGCAAGCTTCATATAATTGGAAGCTTGGGGCCCCGCAGTGTTGCTTGTTGTCTCTTGTCGCTGCGCCCTCACCTTGACCACATTTCAGCTTGACGCTGTCGCATTGCCTACGGCGAATCGACAATTGCATAGTTCGCTCGACGCGCGCGACAATGGCCGACGACCGAAAACCTTCGATCGAGCATATCTCGGATGACAAAATTGCGCCTACCACTCTGGAAGCAGGAAATGGGGTCGTCGATGGGCATCGCAAGCTGGTCCCACCGCCGTTGGTGGCTGCTATGAGTGCCGAGGAAAGAATTGGAGCAGAGAAGAGGATGCGACGGAAGATCGATACGAGATTGTTGCCGATGATTATCCTGATGTATATCATGAGTATGTCTTGGTAGATGGCCACGGGTAGGCAGCGCTAATAACGCCCAGATTACCTGGATAGGAACAACATCGCTGCAGTTCGACTAGCAGGTCTCCAGGATGAATTGGAACTCACCAGTGTGCAGTATCAGGTATTCAACTGTTTGAGCTACGTCCAGAAAGCAAGTCGCTGACTACTATAGACCACCGTCTCCATCCTTTTCGTCGGTTACATCCTCATGCAAATCCCGTCAAATTTGTTCCTCAACAAGACGGGAAAACCAGCAATTTACCTTCCGACGTGCATGATCATCTGGGGTGTCATATCGGGCGCTACCGCCGCATGTCAGAATTTCGCTGGATTAGTGGTGTGCCGCTTCTTCCTGGGATTCATCGAAGCCGCATACTTTCCGGGATGCTTGTTCTACCTCAGCGCATGGTATACAAGGAAGGAGCTGGGTCTGAGAACG